>NC_012878.2:39156259-39224098 GCF_000003195.3 Sorghum bicolor
GGCCCTCTCATACCGCGGCATGATCGACCCCGAATACGAAGTCCCGGATGACACTGTAAGTATTTTAAACCGATGTCTCATTTTCCAATACTATTCCCATCGGTAACTTACCCCTGTATTCCTTTTGCAGATTGACAACACCCCCCCATCGGTTAGCAGGAGTGGCAAGCCGATTGACTTATTTCCATCAGGCCCGATCTCCTCAATCGGCCATAATGCTCCCACTCTGGCTTCCATCGTGCACCGGGGTGCGCGCCTCAAGAAAGTTACCACTAGGAAAACTCAGACATCATCAACGGTAACTGCTTCCACTCTGGCACAAGCTTTCAAGGCAATCTGTTAAAACCTTTTTCATTTATGCTGACTATCTTTATATCGGTTATCTGTGCTCATAAACTCCTTTTTGTTGTTGCAGCAAACTGGTGCATCGGCAAAAGCCAAACGCCAAGGTGCCGATGCCCCCCAGTCTAGCCAGCCAAAGAGGAAGGGCATCCAAGGTGCTAAGGCTGGAACAAAGCGCCAGAAAGTGGCAACTCCTCCTCCTCCTCCGGTGTCCCCAATCCCGGTGGAATCTTCCCCTTCTCCTCCAGAAGTCCAGACACAGCAAGCACCATCTCCCCAACCAATGCAGGAAGCACCACAGATGGAAGAACCCCAGCAGGAAGAACCTCAAGTGGCAGGTGCATCGGCTGACGTAGGTGAACAAACAACTGGCCCGGCAGGTCCAGTTATATCATCGGCGGTTTCCCCGACTCAGGCAGCTGTTCTCTCTCCTCCGGGTAACATATCTCAACAATACTTCCGCCGATAAACTTATTCTCATTTAGTCTCATAATCCTTCCTGTCTTCTTTCAGGCGATATCGTTCCATCGGCAATATTTGCCGATCAACCTGTAGCTCCATCGGCATCTTTGAGTCAAAGGCAAGAAATCGCCTTGAAGCAAGTAAGTCATCCAATTTTCCACCAGTACCGTCTGCCGAAGTTTTGACCATAAAACTGACTTATTTCATCTTCATTTTCAGGAACAAGATTCTCCCAACAGCTTATTCTCCTTCGCCATTGATATCTTCGAAGAAGAAGGCGAGGAAGCAAGCTCCTCTCGGGCGGTTGGAACTGTATCGGCAGAAACCAGAGCTAAGCTGGAAGAGTTATCGGCCATACTTCATCAAGACACAACTCAACTGGTCAACGATTCTGACCCAGCCAAAGCCCTGTTCAAGACCCTTAGAGGCCAAATTCCTGCCGATGCTGAAGAAACACTCTTTCATGCTGCACACCTAGAAAGCCGCCAGCTACAGTACCAGAGAGCCACTCGACGCCTTGCCGATAGAGCCGCTCAAATCCAGCTTTCTGAGGAGATGATGAAAGAAAAACTCTTAGCCGATGAGAAACATAAGAACATCGGCACCTTAAAGTCCTCAGGTGATGCACTGAAGCAGAAAGTGTCTGATCTATCGGCAAAAAGAGAAGCTCTACTGGCCGAACTCAAGCAAGTAGAGGACGCTCTGTCCCAAGCCCAGCAAGAAGAGAGTCAACTGCCGGAGACCATCAAGCACCTTGAACAAGAACGAAACGTCCATGGTCGCAAAGCGCTGCAGCTGAAGAGGAAGCTGAAGCCGATAGAAGGTTCTGCCGATGATGATATCAAAGAGATAGAGACAGCCAATCAGATTCGGCTGCGCGCCATATCAGCAATCCAAGCGCTGCTGAACATCTGAAGCTTTCATCGGCAACACACCTTTGTTTTTCCGCTTTTAGCTTTTAGTCTAGCCGATAAGACTGTTATCGGCATCTTTTGAAACATTAAGTCCGCCCCTGAACATTTAAATCCAGCCGATAGGAGTGTTATCGGCACTTAAACTTTTATGCGTCGACCCATATGCTGGGGTAGTACTTCTTTAAATATTTGCCATTTAATGCTCTGGGAAATTCAACTCCTTCGAGAGTTTCTAGAATATAGGCATTACCAGGAGCTGAGTGTCTTATCCGATAAGGACCTTCCCAATTAGGAGACCACTTCCCAAACTTCGAACTTTTAGTCCCGACTGGCAAAATCAACTTCCATACCAAATCCCCATCGGCAAACTCCTTAGCCTTTACTTTTTTATCATACCATCTAGCAACTCTCTTCTTATTTTCTTCTATACTCATTAAAGCCTTTAACCGATGCCCTGCTAAATCATCTAACTCATCGGTCATCAAAGTGGCATAATCATCGGCAGCCAATTGATCTTGAAAAGATAATCGCCTAGATCCAGCCTTAATCTCCCAAGGCAACACTGCATCATGTCCATACACCAATTGATAGGGTGACACCTTGGTTGATCCATGACAAGCCATCCGATAAGACCACAGTGCTTCATTTAACAATGTATGCCACCGCCTAGGATTTTCTTCAATTTTTCGTTTAATAAGCTTGATAATTCCTTTGTTAGACGCTTCGGCCTGCCCGTTGGCTTGAGCATAGTAAGGAGAATAATTCAACACTTTAATTCCCATACCGATTGCGAATTCATCGAACTCCCCCGACGTGAACATGGTGCCCTGATCGGTAGTAATTGTTTGGGGAATCCCAAATCGGTAAATAATATGCTCCTTCACAAAATCAATCATATTGGCCGATGTGACTTTCTTCAAAGGAATAGCTTCGACCCACTTAGTGAAATAGTCAGTGGCAACTAGAATGAACTTATGCCCTTTGCTAGATGGTGGATAAATCTGGCCGATCAGATCGATGGCCCACCCCCGGAACGGCCAAGGTTTTATTATAGGATTCATAGCCGATGCGGGTGCTCTCTGGATATTACCGAACTTTTGACAACCTTGACATCCCTTGAAATATTTAAAACAATCTTCAAGTATGGTTGGCCAAAAATATCCATTCCTTCGAATCATCCACTTCATCTTAAAAGCTGACTGATGCGCTCCACACACTCCTTCATGGATTTCCCCCATCAAACTTCTGGCTTCATCATCACCCAAGCATCGGAGAAGAATTCCGTCGATAGTTCGAAAATTCATTTTCAAGGAGCACATACTTGGTCGCTTGAAACCGAACCCGTCTTTCAACTTTTTTGGATGGATCTTCTAGATAGTCGATAATTTCTTTCCTCCAATCACCGGCACTGACTGCCGATGTCGCATTAATCATTGGCTGATATCCTGAGGCATGCTGGGCTAACCGATTAGCGTCTTCATTATGCAATCGGGGAACATGCTCCAATCGGAAGTTCTTGAATTCCTTTAACAGTTGTATACTTCTCTCGAAATAGGTTATGAGAACTTCACTTCGGCATTCATAGCTTCCGGCCAATTGATTTATAACCAACATGGAATCCCCGAATATTTCGACAGCGTCAGCACGAACTTCTCTTAACAACTCCAATCCCTTGATCAGAGCTTGATACTCAGCCTGATTATTTGTCGATGTAGCAACAATCGGTAATGAAAACTCATACTTCCTCCCCTTAGGAGAAACCAATACAATGCCGATTCCTGCCCCCCGGTCACAGGTAGATCCATCAAAGAAGAGCGTCCAGGGTGTAATTTCCAAGGTTTCCACTAGACCGCAATGCTGAGTCACAAAATCGGCCATGATCTGCCCTTTGACTGCTTTAGCCGATTCGTAACGCAAATCGAACTCCGACAGCGCTAAAATCCATTTACCGATCCTACCACTCATAATCGGCATAGATAGCATGTATCGGACCACATCATCTTTGCACACAACAGCACATTCAGCCGACAACAGGTAATGTCTCAGCTTGATACATGAAAAATATAAGCATAAGCACAGTTTCTCAATGGCCGAATACCTGGTTTCAGCATCAATCAACCTCCTACTCAAATAATAAATTACTCTCTCTTTCCCTTCAAATTCTTGAACTAAAGCTGAACCGATAACCGATCCATCGGTAGATAAATATAATTTGAAGGGTTTCCCTTGTTGAGGTGGAACTAAAACTGGAGGATTTACTAGATACCTTTTGATCTCATCCAGAGCCAACTGCTGTTCTTCTCCCCAACCAAACTCCTGATCGGCTTTCAATTTAAGAAGAGGACTGAAAGCACGAATTCTCCCGGATAAATTCGATATAAATCTTCTGATAAAATTTACCTTGCCGATCAAGGATTGGAGCTCGGTTTTATTGGTAGGGGCCACTATTTTATTGATGGCATTAATAGATCTTCGACTAATTTCAATACCCCTCTGATGTACCATGAAACCAAGAAACTGCCCTGCCGATACGCCAAATGCACATTTGTTGGGATTCATCTTCAATCCATGCTTCCTTGTGCACTCCAACACTTTTCGTAAATCTATGCTTTGAGAAATCTCCAGATTTAACCACCACATCATCAATATAAATTTCTACAATCTTGCCGATGAACTCATGAAATATAAAATTCATAGCCCTTTGATAAGTAGCACCAGCATTCTTTAACCCAAAAGTCATGACTATCCATTCAAATAGTCCAACATGACCAGGACACCTGAATGCGGTTTTTGGAATATCCTCCTCTGCCATGAATATTTGATTGTAACCCGCATTACCATCCATGAAGCTGATGACCCGATGGCCAGCCGCAGCATCAACCAGTAGATCGGCGACAGGCATTGGGTATCCATCCATCGGCGTAGCTTTATTGAGATTCCTGAAATCAATGCACACCCGAAGCTTCCCGTTCTTCTTGTAAACCGGAACAACATTGGAAATCCATTCGGCATACCGACACTGCCGAATAAACTTAGCTTCAATAAGTTTAGTGATTTCGGCCTTAATATCAGGTAGAATGTTAGGATTACATCGGCGGGCTGGTTGCTGATGTGGCCGAAATCCAGACTTGATGGGTAACCGATGTTCAACAATTGATCGGTCTAAACCAGGCATCTCTGTATAATCCCAAGCAAAGCAATCTTTATATTCCTTTAACAAACTAGTTAACTGCCGTTTACACTCAGGATCTAATTTAGCACTAATAAAAGTAGGCCTAGGCTTATCACCACTACCTATATCTACTTCTACCAAATCATCGGCCGATGTGAATCCCAGGCCTAATTTTCCATCATCGGCGAATCTATCCATTAAAAACCGTCGTCAGAACCGACTGCTTGGATCGGTGGAATCTCATAATCGGCAACTTTGAGAAAATCTTTCTCCCAAACTTCTCCTGAAATGCACCTAGTCTTTTCATAAGTATCCGCTTCTGCCGATGCGATAACATAAGAAGAATCCCCTGGGACGATCTCAATCTTGTCACCTACCCACTGAGCCAAGCACTGGTGCATTGTAGATGGGACACAACAATTGGCATGAATCCAATCTCTCCCCAATAATAAATTGTAGGCACCTTTTCCGCTGATCACGAAAAAAGTTGTCGGCAAGGTTTTGCTGCCGATGGTCAACTCTGCGCATATCGCCCCCTTGATTGGAGACACGTTTCCTTCAAAGTCTTTGAGCATCATATCGGTCTTGGTCAAATCTTGATCCCCTTTCCCAAGCTTCCGATATACTGCATACGGCATAATGTTAATAGCAGCTCCACCATCAACTAGGATCTTAGTCATTGGCTGCCCATCAACCCTTCCTTTGAGGAACAAAGCTTTAAGATGCTGCCTCTCGTCATCGGCAGGTTTCTCAAAGATAGCCGTCATCGGATCCAAAGCCAACTGAGCTATCTGATCAGAAAATTCCAGGTCATCGTCACTGGCTGGTGCAAGAAACTCCATCGGCAACATGAAGACCATGTTGACGCCTGCCGATGGACCTTCCCTCTTAGTGTCTGACGGCTGCCGACTTCCAGAGTTCTCTCCCTTGTTTAGCTCCTCTTGCCTTTCTCGTTGCAATCTCCTTTTCTGTGTCTTGGTTAATCCTTGAGGGCACCATGGAGGAAGTGGCCTTTGTCTTGCCATCGGGCGTCGGTTCTCCCTTGACTCCATACGATGTGTGTTAGCATCTCTGCAAAATATGAACTCATCGGGAACCCGCGCATTAGCCATCTCCTCGAGCTCTTCCTGGTTCCTGGCAAAATACTGGACACGGTCACCGAGCCGATCGCGAACGCTAAGTCTGCCCCCCAGCCGATCATGAACTGACGCCCTTCCTCTGATTGGCCCATTAAATCGCCGTTCATCATCATGATAACGCCGATCGTTCCTATCGTACCGATCATAACCGTTGCATTCAGGGCAGTCTCTGACAGTAGGAAGCTTGATATTTTCCTCCCAACAATGGATGAAGAATGGGCAATTCCAATGATCCCTGTGTCGATTCCACTCCTGTCGGCGTCTTTCTTCTTCCCGTTGATAATCTTCCTGCTGGCGCCGATACCGATCTTCCCGTTGTTGCCATCTCTCTCGAGGCCTTCTATGAGTTATGACGATACCAGACCGAGGAAGTCTTCCTGAGCTAGCTCCTTCCTGGACCAAGCCCTTACTTCTTGCATCGGCAGTAGTAACTTGATGCTGAGGATCTACCGATGCGCTCTTCTCAGCTGTTTCCGACGTTAAGACCTTAGCCTTCCCCTTAGCGTCCAACATGTTTGTCGGGAAAGGATGTTGGTCTATCTTCATCGGCTTCTGGGCTTTAGAACTATCAAACTTGATTCTCCCTGACTCTATAGCCGATTGCAGCTGCTGTCTGAATACTTTGCACTCGTTGGTGTCATGTGAAGTTGCATTATGCCACTTGCAATATCTCATCCTCTTCAACTCTTCTGCCGACGGGATTACGTGGTTCGGTGACAGTTTGATTTGACCTTCCTGAAGTAGAAAGTCAAATATCCTATCGGCCTTGGCGGTGTCAAAGGCAAACTTCTCTGGTTCCTTCTGCCCGAAAGGACAAGACATCGGCTTCTTGTTTTTTACCCACTCTGCCAAACCGATTACTGGTTCTTCATCGGAATCTGAGCTTGTTGCTTCATCAACAAATGAGACTTTCTTATTCCATGCCCTCTTAGGTTCGAAAGGCTTGATGTCTTGATCAGATATCCTCTGCACCAAGTGACTTAAACTTTCGAATTCCTGAGAGGCATACTTATCCCTGATATGTGGCAACAAACCCTGGAAAGCCAAATCGGCTAGCTGCCGATCATCTAGAACCAGGCTATAGCATTTATTCTTGACCTCTCGTATCCTCTGCACAAATCCTTCAACCGACTCATCATTACGTTGCCTCAACTTGACCAAGTCGGTGATCTTCTTCTCATGAACCCCCGAGAAGAAGTATCTGTGGAATTGCTTCTCTAGATCGGCCCAAGTAATTACTGAGTTGGGAGGTAATGATATGAACCAAGTAAAGGCCGATCCAGACAATGATGATGAAAATAGACGAACCCTCAATTCGTCCCTGTTACCAGCCTCTCCACATTGAATAATGAACCTGTTGACATGCTCCATGGTTGACGTGTCATCCTGTCCGGAAAACTTTGTAAAATCCGGTACCTTGTACCGATGTGGAAGCGGGATCAAATCATACGCTGGAGGATACGGTGTCCGATAAGAATAAGTGTTGACTTTGGGTTTTATCCCGAACTGTTCCCTCATTACTTCAGCAATCTTATCGGCCCAATACGCATCGGCATCTTGCCGATGGGGTGGCTGCGGATCTGGCACTTGGTGGCGAACCTCCACGTGCCTGTTTGGGACGTGACCTGCATGGAACATTGTATTGGTCACCTGTCCTCCAATCTGCGGACTACCAAACTGCTGTCCACCGATTGGCTGTCCTCCGAGTTGCTGTCCAAAATTTATTGGCTGGTTGGGAATCCCCTGACCTTGGAACCCGGGATAAACCTGCCCTTGCTGGAACCCCGTAGTCTGATAACCCTGCTAGGGCGAATGTGGAAAGGCTTGCTGTCCAAGCCATCCATTATTAGCGTTCATCGGCATAGGTGTTGCCGATGAATGGTAATTGGGTACCGTCGTCGAATTGACATACCCCGACTAGGCCATAGACCTCTGTTGCATCAGCATTGACTCTGCCGATGCGTTGGGCATCTGGAACATTGAATCTTGAGGAGTCCCAGTGTAAGGCCGTGCGGTAGTAGTTGTGGTATACCGAGGACTCTGATTCACCAGCGCATTGGGAGGTGCCGATGTCATAGGAGTTTTGCCCCTCATGTCAGTTACTTGTGATGTTCCCGGCGTCAACTCTGGAGGCATACCATAACCCCACCAGTTGGGAGGAAGATTTAACCCTGACATTGCCGATGCCAACATATCTGTTGTCAGTTTATGCTGCCCAACCGAAATTTGGGGGTTGGTTGCCATCGGCATAGATAGTGCACCAGTAGTCCCCAATGTACTTGGAGGGACGGCAGACTGTGCACTTGCATTCGTCAAGGTAGCCGATGGAGCCGTGACCTCTGGTGCCGTTGGCTGATGATGGGAGGGCCCCACATAATCTGGCGGGATTTGTCCTTCCTTGAAAGTTCTTGCTACGGCGTTGAAAACCGTATTAGACAGTACACCAGCTTGGTTAATCAACGCTCGATTGATGGCATTGTCAACCATATCTTGAAGCTTGCCAGGATTGGCGTCAAAGGTGACCTGCCGTGGTGCCGGCAGTGCATCTTTCTGGACCACTTCGCCGCTCCTGTTTATGCTGAAAGACTTCAGGCATTGCTGCTTGAATTCTTCTATGGCTTGGGCAATAGCTTGCTTTTGCTCATCCTTGAGGTTGGCTTCCGTCACGGGGATGACGTTCTCTTGATCGAGGTCAGAGATCGACATGTTGATCTTGATCTTGAATCTGGTCCCACCGGGCGTGCCAAAAGATGTGTTGATGCAAAACTGATCTGCAAACACAAAGGGCTAATACCCGATTCAAACGTTAAGGCGTGCCAGCCGATTTGACCTTGCTATCGGCAAAGGTGATAACTCGAATACTTTAGTCCTGACAACAGCGATGCGCCCGGATGTCACGGCTAAGAGGTACTCACGCGGAACTCGAGAACACGCCGAGCTTAAGTCGACGAATTCCTAAGAACTCGTAATAAAAAGAAAAAAGTATGACGAAGTCGTCGAAAAAGTAGAAGCTGGAATATGAGTAAAACGAGTGTTTGATTGATTTCTTGATATTTTGATTACAAGGTCCAAGGTGTGGGGGTATAAACCCCTATACCCTTACGGCTAGATTTCGGCCAGGAGGCTTGGTCCATTACGAGACGAGTTCAAGGCTTGATCCGACGACCTGGAGTTTCGCGCAAGGAAACAAGATGTGGAGATCAAGCAGGATTCTAGTCGGTTAGAATAGGAATTGACATCGAATTATCCATGGCAATTGTAACCGACTAGGATTAGTTTCCAGATCTGTAACCCCGCCCTCCAGACTATATAAGGAGGGGCGAGGGACCCCCCTAACACATCATATCCTCTCAACACAAATCAATACAACCAGACGCAGGACGTAGGTATTACGCCAACTCGGCGGCCGAACCTGGATAAAAAGCTTGTCCGTGTCTTGCGTCACCATCGAGTTCGTAGTTTGCGCACTGTCTACCGATAAACTACTACCGAGGGTATACCCCAAGGTAGACTGCCGACTAGCTTTCGTCGACAGTGGCGCGCCAGGTAGGGGGTGTGCGTGCAACTTTTCCGGCGAACAAGATGGTCACGATCCCAGCTTCCGCGACCGTGCACGAAGGCCTCACGTTCACCGTCGGCCAGATCACGTGGACGACGTGCAGCGGCGGCTTCGCGACCACGGTTCCGAAAGAGATCCAGGTCCAATCTGAGATCACGCCGTCTCCGACCACACGCATGACGGCACCAAGCTCCCGACCACCGTTCCCACTCTACAAGAGAAAGGAGATCGACTGCTCGGACCTCCTCCAAGCGCTCGATCGCGCTGACTCCAAGCTACTCGAAGTCTCCCAACTAATAGATGGAGTTCTGCGCCGGCCCGACCAAGCTGCTCGAGCGGATTTTTCGAAATCCCGCCGGCCAACTCGTGTCGCCACACACGAACGGCTGGGAACGTCCCTGACGATAACCTCAACCCCCTCAGGACGATCCGTCGAGCTCAAAAAGGAAGACTATCCTTGCGGCCTGAACAACTCGGCCTCTGTTTACTCACAGCATGTCCAATCCATTTTCAGCAAGGCGGGTTGGTCGCCGACAAGGAACAATCGTCACCATGTCAACATGGTGACAATCCGAGAGCTACGGGACGACCAGGTTTCCAGCACCAACTCAAGCACCGGCTCCGTCCCCACCGAGGTTATAAACACCGAAGACGAGGGCTACGACCTGGATTTTCCTTCACACCCTCCGGGTTTCGACCGATTCCCGATATTCCCCCCCCGGCGAGGGGATATTGTGTTCAATGTCAGCGCCGACGAACCGGCCGTTGACGGAGAAACAGATGACCAGAGGCAACTCCGCGAACAGCGTAACGCCGACCGCGCCCGACGGCGTGCGGACGAGCAACAACAGATGCCACCAAGTAACCTCAACGATGCCTTTGACTTGGTCGGGGACCAGCCGGTCTACAAAACGCCAAGCGCCAACGTGGCTGTCGCCATGGCCAACCTGGATCGGCTTCCTGACACCCCCGAATGCCAGGGAGTCCGGACCAGCATCCGAGCACACCTGATCGCCGCAATGGGACAGACAGCCACTCTGCTCAAGAGAGTCCAGGACGTCTCTTATACGGAAGCCGCCTCCGACCAGACTAATCGTAGCCAGGTCTCACCCAGCAGGCGTCACCGCAGCCGCTCCCCCGACAACCGTCGAGGGGACTCGCGGCGCGACGATGGTGGTCGGGACGCCGATGGCCGCCGCAAGCAAATTCATGGCGTACGCGGCCAAGAAGAAGATCAACACAGGGATCTCCGCCACAACATCCCTCCCAAAGATGCCCGGGACCGCATCAATAGGCGCGCCGCAGAGAGAGCAGTCCACGAAAACCTGCGCCGCATCGAGTACGATGCGACCCACGGTCCTCCGGGCCTAAGACAGTTCTCCTCACACCTCCGCCAGGTCGTGTGGCCCCGCAATTTCAAGCTCGAAAAACTTAAAAAATACGACGGCAAGGAAAATCCAGAGAACTGGATCACTCTCTATGAAATCGCCGTCCGATCAGCGGCAGGAGATGAGCACGTCATGGCTAACTACTTCCCCGTAGTCCTCGACCAGGCTGGTCATCAGTGGCTTCTCGGCTTGCCCGAGGACTCCTTCGACTCTTGGGAAGAGCTACGCCAGGCTTTCATCGACAACTTCATCGCCACATGCGAGCAGCCCGGAAACAAGTATGACCTTGAAAGGATAAGAGACAGGAAGAATGAACCTCTGCGCGATTACATCCGACGATTCTCGGATATGCGCCTCAAAATCCCGAAGATTTCTCATGACGAGGCCATATCAGCCTTTATCAAGGGCTTGCGTTTCCATGAAGCGCTGAGGAACAAGCTGTTGCGTAAGCGCCCATCAACGGTAGCAGAGCTCCTCGCCACGGCTAAAAATTACGCCGATGCTGATGACGCAGAAAAACTAATCCGAGACGATGCGAGAGGCCCCGACCAGCCTTCCCGGCGAGATGACGGTCGTGGTTGCTACGACAACAGAAATCACCGCCGCTCCGACAACCGCGATCACCGAGAGGGTTGGGATCGGCGGCGCGACAGCCGCGACGACTTCAGAGGAAAGCGCCCTCGCGAATACGACCACGAAGTAAATACGGTCAAACGTCCCAATGGACGATGGGACTACCAAGACGACTACAACAAAACGTTGAAGGGACCGTGCCAGCTACACCCAAAGTCTAACCATACCATGGAAGAGTGCCGCGTCCTCAAGAGTATCTATACACGGCGGGCCGCCCAAGAGGACTCCGCCAAGAAAAATAACAAGCGCGACGGGCACGACCACGAAGATGAGGATGAGGACCAAGACAGGGACCCCCGACACCAATACGTCAGCCCCACCGACGTGGTCCACTCCATTTTCAGGGGCAAGGTCTCCACTGAGTCCAAGCGAGAAAGAAAGCTGTTAAAGAGAGCCTGCCTCAACATAGACAGCACGGACGGGCTGATCGCAGATCCGAAATTTCCCGCGTGGTCCCACAGGGAGATCTCGTTCAGCAGGAAGGACCAGTGGGCCGCTATCCCAGAGCCGGATCGGCGACGCAGAAAAACTGGTTCGGCATTGCGAAGGATGTCAGTTTTTCGCTAAGAGGACCCACGTACCTGCCCATGAAATTCAAACCATCCCGTCGTCTTGGCCCTTTGCTTGCTGGGGGCTTGACATGATCGGACCATTTAAACCAGCCCCGGGCAATTTCAAGTTTGTCTTCGTGTTAATCGACAAGTTCTCCAAGTGGATTGAATACATGCCCCTGGTCAAGGCAACCTCCGAGAAGGCTGTGGAGTTCCTCAATCAAATCATACACAGATTCGGCATCCCGAACAGCATAATCACCGACCTGGGCACTCAGTTTACTGGCACCACTTTTTGGGATTTCTGCGATGACAGAGGTATAGTCATAAAATATGTGTCAGTGGCACATCCACGTGCCAACGGTCAAGTCGAACGTGCTAACGGAATGATCGTTGACGCCCTAAAGAAAAGGCTGTACACCGAAAACGACAGAGCACCCGGTCGATGGATGAAAGAATTGCCGGTAGTGGTCTGGGGCCTCCGAACCCAGACCAGTCGAAACACAGGGGTGTCTCCCTACTTCATGGTGTACGGTGCAGAGGCGGTCCTGCCGTCTGACATACACTTCGGATCTCCTAGAATCGAGCACTTCGACCAGGGGACCGCCGACAACGCCAGAGAACTCGAAATCAATTGCATGGAGGAAAAGCGTTTAGTTTCATGTCTCCGAACAGCAAAATATCTCGCGGCAGTCAGGCGATACTACAACAGGAACGTCAAGGACCGTTCCTTCGTGGTCGGTGATCTGGTGCTTCGATGGAAAACAAGCCAAGAGGGAATGCACAAGCTATCCACTCCCTGGGAAGGACCCTTCGTGGTGACCGAGGTCACACGACCTACGTCCTACAGATTGGCATACCCAGACGGAACACGAGTGCCTAACTCTTGGCACATCGACAAACTGCGACGTTTCTATCCATAAAGTTTTAATGACTTTCTTTTGTAAGTATCTTATAATTTTTGATAATGAAATTCTCTATTTTTTGCCTATACCTTGTCACACACAGCACTCGGCAAAACTCCTGCAATGGATGCTCTTAGCGACAACCAAGACAAATACGGTGACACGTCACTCAGATATTCTTACAGCGCTCAAAACAACAGTCATGACAAAAAGTAAACTTTATTACAAACTTTACATACAAAGTTTACAATAAATACCCTGACGGGCAGACACTAGTCTATTCCTACAGACTACTTTATTGGCCTAGCTGCTCGGGCTGATCACCCGCCTGGCCCTGCTGCCCGGACGAAGGGGTCGGGGCCACCGGCGCCTGGCTGGTCGAGACCGCAGGCGTCGACCGCCCATCTCCCGCAACGGACGCGCCCGACAACTCCCTGGCCGACCTATCTGCACTCGGCTGGTCTGGAGGAGTGGCCGTTCCGCACAGATTGATGTCGCCGATCACTGTCGACGACAAGTCCAGCAGACTACCCCGAAGCTCGTCCGCGTCCTGCGGGCCGACTTCCTTCGGGTACCCCTTCTCCAGCCTGCTCAAGTCGACCAGGGGGTAGTGGGCGCGCACCATGCTGAGGACGTGCGCGCCGGCAAACTCCCCGGCGTCCTTCACAAACTGCTGGAGCCAGTCCCACGCCCGTTGCGCCTTCTCGACCGGGGTCAACTGCGGCGCGCGGGGCTGGCTCTCCGGGAGCTCGGGACTGATCAGGTCTAGGACCGGGGACACTCCTTTCCAGATCCTGCAACAGTTGACCTTCCAGGAGTCCCGGTCCTTGATCAGATCATCCAGGTGCTTTTTGGCGTTCACCTTGAGCGCTGCAAATGAAACGAAGCGTTATTTTCGGCAAAACAAAGGGGCAGGCAGCAACCAACAAGGCGGCACCCATTACCAGATAGCTCCCGGTCTTTTCGACCCAATTCCTCTCCTGCTCGCCGCCCGGACTCCAGCGCACCGGCGAGCTGTTGGCTGAGCTGCTCCTTCTCTTGTCGGAGGCTCGCCACCTCCTCCTCCAAGTCTGTGTGAATCCTAAACTGGTCAGCAAAGCAAACTATACAAGTACGCGAAGCTGCTTGGAGCGTGTGACTAACCTTCTTGCAGCCGGTACTGGTCGGCCAAACGACGAGCGAGGTCGAGACGACGCTCCTTTTCGGCACTCATCTCGACCACCTTCTCCCCGACCTCCGCTCGCAACCGGTCTACCTCCGCGGCAAGGGCCTTGTTCTCGGCCATGACGCCTTCTATCTGGTCAAAGCACCGCTTCCGGTACTTCGCCGTTTTCATTGCGCCCTGCAAAGCAAGCATATAACGACCATGCAAGACAAGGCAAAAGAATGTACAGCAGTACAAAAAGCCGCTTACCTTGACTTCGTCGACGAGGCGCTTGGCCGCGCGCTCCACCCTGGCGGCCTCTTCGGTCTCGGCGAGCTCCTCATGCCCGATAAAGTGATCCCCGCGTTGGCGCCACACATACACGTGTTGGCGGCCATCACGGGGACGACCCTCAATCTCTTCCACCTCATCATCGGAGGCCGCCCGGGTTTCCTCCTCCTGTGCTGCGTCACCCCCGGTGGTGGTCCCAGGTATTACTGGCCCTTGGACCAGACCTGGGGAGCCCGCAGCCGAAGAGGCTCCTGCTCGGGGCGGTGTGGGGACTTCACTCCCCCCGGCAGGAGGAGCGGTCGGAGATCTTCCCTTCTCTGAGGAGTCAGTTGGGGGAGCCTCTCCAGCCCTGGTCGGGCTGCTTGTCGTAGTCGGTGCCGCGCTCGGGAGCCCCTCGGTGCTCCCAGGCGTGACTGCAGCTGTTGGCTGCTCTGTGGTCTGGGGGGCCGTATCCCCAGAACCGCAGGCAGGCTCGCCCGTTCCCTGGCTGGCAGTTTGGCCGGGGTCGACATCCGATGCCGCACTACAGGAACAACAGTTAAATTTCAAAAAAAAAAAGTCAAAGAGGAGTCCAAAATACGTAAGTCGAACACTTACAGGTCTGACCGACGGTGGGTCGCGGTGAACCTCCTCCTCGCCCGGCCGGTCGGCACTTGTGCCCCCATCCCGACAGCTTGCGGGGCAGCGGCGCCGCTGGCCACTTGATCAGTGGCGACCGGTGCATTGTCTGGGCGGCTCCGAGGCCGTCGGACTAACGACGGCGCAGCCTCCTCCTCGTCGTCGTCGTCGACGATCCGCACGAGCCGACGACGCTTCGGTGCTTGGCTGCTCTCCGCCGGTAGATCTGCCGGCAGCTCCGGTGTCGGCAAGGGATCTGCCGGCAATGGCCTTTTCCCCGCTACCCTCTCCTCGGAGGTCGGGACGAGGCGGGCTTGGTCTTCCTCACTACTGGTGTAATGAGTACACCAAGCAGCGTCCTCCTCTGGCGGGACCTCTCCCGCAGGATTTTCCATCCCCGGTGCCAGTGATACATACACTGTGCACCGGTCGACATCGCCGATCTGCAAAAGCAACAGAGATGAGTCAACTGCAGACGATATACGAATGCTAAAACAGAATCTGCTACATACCTTTGGTGCTGGTCGTCCTAACTTGAAGGCTTGCACCCGATCACTGCCACGGATGAAGCCCCCATCCGCGAAGTTAAACAGCTCGTTCAACAGCTGTTGAACCTCCGCTTTCTCCAAGATCTCCGACCGCATCCTGGTCGGGTCTGCGCTTCCGGCATACTCGTACGCCGAGTGCACCCTCTTCTGGCAGGGCATCACCCGGCGGCAAATGAAGTTGCCGACCACGCCAAGCCCGTCCAGGCGCGACCAGTCGATCAGCTTCATGAGATCCGCCACTGGACCGTCGAACTCCGGGCGGTCGGTCCAGCTTGTCCTCTTCTCAGGAATGTATCCCACGTCGCAGAACGTGGAGCTGCCCGGTTCCTCCCTGATGTAGAACCACTTCCTGTACCATTCGGTCAAGGAAGTGTTCCATGGGCAGTGCAGGGAGCGATTCTTCATTCCATCACGAAGGTTGAGGTATACTCCACCTGCAACCTTGGAGCCTCCAACTGCTCCCTTCTTCCTCAAGCAGAAAAGATACCGAAAAAGATCGAAGTGCGGCTCTATGCCAACATAGGCCTCGCACAGGTGGATAAAGGTGGAAATGAGGAGAATTGAGTTCGGGTGCAGATTGCAAATCCCGATCTCATAATACAAAAGAAGACCTTGAAGAAAAGGATGAACAGGAACACCAAAACCCCTCTTAATGAAATCTTCAAATACGACGATCTCACCGGCGCGAGGGTCGGGGTAGCTCTCCCCCTCCGGTGCCCTCCAGCCGCCGAGCTCCGGGCCGTGCAGAAGCCCCATATCGACGAGGTCACCAAGAGATTTTGTGGTGCTGCGAGACTTCTTCCACTCCTTGGCCATCAGTTCGGCCCTCTTCCTGGAGTCGCTCTTTGCCATTAGAGGTGCGAATGTGGGCTTGAGTTAGGAAGATGCAGGAGATTGGAGAAGATGAGAGCGGAAGGTTTGAAGGCAATGGCAGCGAAAGCGGTACAGGCGGACCTATTAGGCTCTTATAAGCCCGCAACTCCACCTCTCCCACTTCCTGTATTCTCGGGAAGTGGGCAGGCCATGCGGCGGACGCGGCGTTTCGGTTTACAATGATTATAGACAATTAATGCGGCGAAGTTTTCGTACCAATTGATGGTTTCCTTTTCTCAAACCATGCAAAGGGCGGCTGTACAGTTGTCAGGTGCAACTTTTCATGCATCCGTCTGACACCCCGTCAGGAGGCCTCGTCACGTCAACTTTAACTGGAAAGATCTTTTCAAAAATAAGAAGACACATACGCCAGTGAGTCAACAATCCGGGGACTGCACCGACCACCGAGCACTCGACGCTCGGGGACTGGTCGCCCAGTCTATCAGCTCGGAACTTCAAGGACTGCACCGACCACCGAGCACTCGACGCTCGGGGACTGGTCGCCCAGTCTATCAGCTCGGAACTTCAAGGACTGCACCGACCACCGAGCACTCGACGCTTGGGGACTGGTCGCCCAGTCTATCAGCTCAAAGCTTTAAAGCATGCACCGACCACCGAGCACTCGACGCTCGGGGACTGGTCGTACGGTATAGCAACATATAATTCCAAGGAGCACACTTAGTGCTTGGGGACTGGTCGATTGGTCTTTTCATTTGCAGACGAGCATGACATGCTCGGGGACTGGTAAATTCACTTTTGACCTTGCTACAAGGCTCATACTTCGCCTTCCAGCAAGCTCGGGGACTACATCGGTACGATGCATCTAGCGATGCATCTCAGTCTCAAAACTACTTTGGGGAATTTTCTTTTGACCCTGGCACCACGTGCCTACGTCACCTACTACCAGGCTCGGGGACTAAGTGGGCACACTTCTCCTAGCGGTGAATTTGCTTGCTTTTTTTTGATGTTTATACCTTTCAAAAAGGTAAAGTGGGCACACTTCATCAGGAAAGAAATTTTTTTTAAGAGCACCATGCATTCTTCGAACAACCTGCTTCTTCGATGTCAATGTTGATCAACTGTCTTTTGAGTTGGTCAAAATACCGTTGCAACTGTTCGGACGACTTTCCTGCTTATTGAAGACGTCAAGCCACACTGATCGAAGAAGCTCAAGACGGCGTGTTACATCACAATACATGGTGCTCGGGGACTAGCTGTGGGGGTATAAACCCCTATACCCTTACGGCTAGATTTCGGCCAGGAGGCTTGGTCCATTACGAGACGAGTTCAAGGCTTGATCCGACAACCTGGAGTTTCGCGCAAGGAAACAAGATGTGGAGATCAAGCAGGATTCTAGTCGGTTAGAATAGGAATTGACATCGAATTATCCATGGCAATTGTAACCGACTAGGATTAGTTTCCAGATCTGTAACCCCGCCCTCCAGACTATATAAGGAGGGGCGAGGGACCCCCCTAACACATCATATCCTCTCAACACAAATCAATACAACCAGACGCAGGACGTAGGTATTACGCCAACTCGGCGGCCGAACCTGGATAAAAAGCTTGTCCGTGTCTTGCGTCACCATCGAGTTCGTAGTTTGCGCACCGTCTACCGATAAACTACTACCGAGGGTATACCCCAAGGTAGACTGCCGACTAGCTTTCGTCGACACTAGGGTTTATATTTATACCCTGCCCAAAGAGTTACGACCAGACACGATTAGAATTAGAATTCCAAATTACACGGAATCCGTATACAAAACGATGCAAATAACTAAGGAAATAATAAAACTATCCTTCGTGTCAAACCGAAACTCCTCCAGATGACAACTGGCAGCTTCCGGACTCCACCTTCGCGTCATCGGCAATCCCCCTGCCATAGTCATCGGCAGACCTTTTTACCCAGCCATCGGCACCATATTACTGCCTGTGGACTTAGTCACAGTCAACCTCTCCCTCATCGGCAACCATCTTCATCAGCAACCCGCATTGTACTGCCACCCTATCCTGCCATCCTGGACACGTGCCCAAAAACGGTGTCAACAAGAGCATATGTCAAAGCGTTCTTCACGAAGGCATTTGAATTTTAGTTAATCTATTTGGTACTAGTAATTTATAGTAGCTAGTTGCTTCGATTTTTGGGACACTTGTGCATTTTTATATTTTTTTGCTTCAATGACAACGATAAGAGCTTGGTTCCCGTGAGTTGCTAGAGTATAAGATTTTACAAATACAAGAACAACTAGTTGAGTTTATCATGGACGAGATGGTCGTGGACACTACTACAGAAACAGACATTTCGTCACTTGCCTAAAATGAACAATAATCTCAGCCTAATCAGCATCCGGGACTAAAACATTTTTCGTACCGGGACTAAAAGTCCCCTGCCCAACGGCTATGGTGTCAGAGATCGGCAGAAGGAGCCTTTAGTCCCGATTGAAGCCGAGCCTTTAGTCCTTATTGGTAACACCAACCGAGATTAAAAGCTATTGTCACGTTCCGTCTCACCTGCCGCCGGGACTAAATGTTGAAGTTTAGTTCCGGTTGGTAATTGTAACTGGGATTAAATGTCCTTTCCTATATTTGAACTCTTCTTATTCCCCTGGCCGAGCCCGATCTTCACTCTTTTGTTGTGTTCTTCACATTTGTTCTTACTTGTTCTTGCTCTCATCTCCGGCTACTGATTCATTTCATCATTTCTACGCCATCATCGACTTGTTAAGAGGTCACTAGCTTCATCTTCTCGACATTAGCAGCGACATATGTCATTTCCTAGTGTTTTATATGTTTTTTTTTATTTTATGAATTCTACGCTATTTTAAACTCCAATCACTTGATCGTTTGAATATTTGAATGATACCAACTATAATTAGTTCCCTAAAATTTAACTTTTCATTACTATTATGTCTACCACATTTAATGGTTTAGTTAGATAAATAGTGATACTATGGTTTTTTTAATTAGTTTAGAAAAAAATTTAAAACTTATAATACTTTAATTTGCAATTTGTGACCGAGTTAATTAGTTAATTATAAAAATAGAGAACTTTTGTGCTTTTTTAATTTTGCTTGTTTAGAAAAATTAGAAATAGAGAATTTTAGGGTTTTTTTAAATTTATGTATAAAAAATTACAATACTTTAATTTGCAATTTAAGACAAGGTTAATTAGTTAATTATAACTTGTATGCATGCCATGTTTCATGATTAGTTAGAAAAATAGAGAAATTTTATGTCTTTTTAATTTTGCTGGTTTAGAAAAATTAGAAATAGAGAATTTTAGGTTATTTGTTACTTTAATTTCTGTATAAAAATTGGAAACTTATAATAGTTTGGGTTGCAATGTAGAAAAGGTTATTTAGTTAATTATAACTAGTATGCATGCCACATTTCATGATTATTTAGAAAAATAGAGAACTTTTGTGTTTTTTTAATTTTGCTTGTTTAGAAAAATTAGAAATAGAGAATTTTAGGTTTTTTGTTACTTTAATTTCTGTATAAAAAATTAGAAACTTATAATACTTTAATTTGCAATTTATGACAAGGTTAATTAGTTAATTATAACTAGTATCAATACCACATTTCATGATTAGTTAGAAAAATAGAGAACTTTTATGTCTTTTTAATTTTGCTGGTCTAGAAAAATTACAAATAGAGAATTTTAGGTTATTTGTTAATTTAATTTCTGTATAAAAAATTGGAAACTTATAATACTTTGGGTTGCAATGCAGAAAAGGTTATTTAGTTAATTATAAGTAGTATGCATGCCACATTTCATGATTAGTTGGAAAAATAGAGAACTTTTATGTCTTTTTAATTTTGCTGGTTTAGAAATATTAGAAATAGAGAATTTTAGGTTATTTGTTACTTTAATTTCTGTATAAAAAATTAGAAACTTATAATACTTTGGGTTGCAATGCAGACAAGGTTATTTAGTTAATTATAACTAGTATGCATGCCACATTTCATGATTAGTTAGAAAAATAGAGAACTTTTATGTCTTTTTAATTTTGCTAGTTTAGAAAAAATAGAAATAGAGAAATTTAGGTTATTTGTTACTTTAATTTCTGTATAAAAAATTGGAAACTTATAATACTTTGGGTTACAATGCAGACAAGGTTATTTAGTTAATTATAACTAGTATGCATGCCACATTTCATGATTAGTTAGAAAAATATAGAACTTTTATGTCTTTTTAATTTGGCTGGTTTAGAAAAATTAGAAATAGAGAATTTTAGGTTATTTGTTACTTTAATTTCTGTATAAAAAATTGGAAACTTATAACACTTTGGGTTGCAATGCAGACAAGGTTATTTAGTTAATTATAACAAGTATTCATGCCACATTTCATGATTAGTTAAAAAAATAGAGAACTTTTATATCTTTTTAATTTTGCTTGTTTAGAAAAAATAGAAATATAGAAAAATAGAGAACTTTTGTGTATTTTTAATTTGTTACTTTAATTTCTGTATAAAAAATTAGAAACTTATAATACTATACGTTGCAATACAAACAATATGACACGTCATTGGATGTATAATGTCAATCGCCGCTCCAAAGAATTCATTGATGGTGTGCATTATTTCTTAAGAGTGGCTGAGGAAAACAAGCGGGATGGATTCATATGTTGCCCATGTGCCTTGTGTCAGAATTTGAAGGAATATTCTAGCTCTAGAAATATTCACTCACATTTGTTGAAGTCGGGTTTTATGCCAAACTATATTTGTTGGACCAAGCATGGAGAAAACGAGATAATGATGGAAGAAGATGAAGAAGAACGGTTGGATCCTGACGACATTATTGCTCAATACGGTGACTTCGGTGATACAACAATGAGAGAAGCTGAAGATGAGACCTGTTGAAGATGATGCTCTTGGTGATGTCATTCATGATGCACAGAAAGATTGCGAAAGTGAAAAAGAGAAGACAAAGTTTGACCACATGTTAGAAGATCACAAGAAATTACTCTACCCATATACCCAGGATGCGTAAAAAAAATTGGGTACAACATTGGAGTTGTTAAAATGGAAAGCACAAAATGGTGTATACATTTGGACAATTACTGAAGATCCAAAAAAAGATGCTGCCGAAGCCTAATGAACTGCCCACTACTACGTACGAAGCAAAACAGGTCGTCTGTCCTTTGGGATTAAAAATCAAGAAGATACATGCATGTCCTAACGACTGCATCTTATACCGTGGCAAGGACTACGAGAAATTAGATGAATACGCCGTATGTAACGCATCACGGTATAAGATCACGCGAGATGACCTTGGCGATGTTGAGGGAAAAGAACGTCCCAGAAAGAAAATCCCTGCAAAGGTTATGTGGTATGCTCCTATAATACCACGTCTGAAACGTCCTTTTAGAAATAAGGACCTTGCAAAATTGTTGCGGTGGCACAAAGAAGACAGTAAAGTAGACAACATGTTGAGACACCCTGCTGATGGGTCCCAGTGGAGAGCAATAGACAGGGAATTTCTAGAGTTTGCAAAAGACGCAAGAAACTTAAGGTTCGCTTTAAGTACGAACGGTATGAATCCTTTTGGTGAGCAGAGCAGTTGTCATAGCACTTGGCCTGTTACACTATGTATCTACAACCTTTCTCCATGGTTATGCATGAAGCGAAAGTTCATTATGATGTCGGTGGTCATCCAAGGCCCGAAGCAACCGGACAATGACATTGATGTCTATCTAAGGCCATTAATTGAAGAACTCCTACTTTTATGGAGTGAAACAGGTGTTCGTGTGTAGGATGAGTACAAACAGGAACACTTCAACCTGCGAGTCAGCCTGGGCGTTCGGTTTTAACCGCAAATTCGGTTCGGTTCGGTTCGGTGAAAAATATTTCGGTTTCCAGCAAATAAGCACCGATCGGTTATCCAAAGAAATGAAAACCGCAGAATTTCGGTTCGGTTTTTAAATTCGGTTTTCGGTTTTTAACCGCAATAACCGAACATAATGGCATCAGCACATTCAAACAACAGCAGATTGCAAGCAACAGCATATTAAAACAACATCTTAACATGAAAATTTAAAAGTAGTGCATCTCAGTATCTCACATTCTCACAGTACACAAATCAACAAGGCAGCAAATATAGTTTCAAAAGTTCTTCATTATTAAATAATTAAACATTCAGCATGGTCCTTGGTCCAGGGCTCCAGGCGTCCAGCAACAGCAGCAGGAGTGCAGGACGCCAGGACCAGGCGAGCAGCAGCCAGCAGCAACCAGCATGTGCCAGCATCAGCAGTCCTGCAGCCATCAAGTAATCTCAATTAGTGATCTTAGCATTCCAGTTCCAAGAAATATTTAACAAATGAATGTGCAAAAACCTGCAATACAAATATACCTTATACCAATTGGTCAAGACACAGAAGTAGCTGGAGTATCATCCTTAGAAATGGAAAGGCCACCAAGTTCTAAAATAATATATGATCTAAGTAAGTGTTGTGTATGAATCATGAAGCATTTTAGAATCAAATAAGAATTTAGTATGTTACCTTCCTCAAGCAAAGTCAATTGTTCGGTGTCCTCTTCAACACTAACATATTTTCCTCCACTTCCACGTAGCCAATCATTTGCACAAACGAGGCGCTCAACCATTTTTGGGGTTAGTGAGGTCCTAAAGTCATCAAGAGTTCGGCCACCAGCACTGAAGGCTGATTCAGAGGCTATTGAGGTGATAGGATTTGCCAACAGATCACGAGCCAACCTAGATAATATCGGGAATCTTGTTGCATTGGCCTTCCACCACTTTAGAATGTCAAAGTCTTTTGTGTCCGGCTCATTATCTTCTGAGAGATACTTGTCTACCTCAGATTTAACAGTGCCACCCTCACTGTTCATCTGCTGAGCCATTTCCATCCACCTACCCTTTTTTTTTGCCATTTTCAGTTGTAGATTCAGACTCAGTAGGTTGTGAAGTCTTATCTTTTGGGGCATACATCTCCTTGTACTCTTCAAACAAAGCATGAAAATAAGTGTTCACTGTTTCCCACAATTTGTCTCCTATTGTATCCCCAAACATCACCTTGATTCCCAATTTGATGCAATTTGACAATTTGTATCTAGGATCAATAGCAACACAATAGTAAACATTAAAGTTCAGCAATTGATCCCCCTTATCTTTCTCTCCTCTCTTCTCTCTGTCCCCCTGCCTCTCACCATACTTCTCTCCCCAGTACTTGTAGAATTTGACTAGCATTCTTGCAGCCATTTCTTTGCTCAGGTTGTCTTCACTGTGACCCATTTCTCTTAGCAATAGTAATACTTCAGCAATCTCATGAAAATAAGTGTGAGATGTTGGCTTTGTTTGTACAGAAACACGGAGAGTGAGGTCATAAAAGTGTTCAAGAAAGTCAGCCATCTTCCTAGCCTTCTCCCAATCTGCTTTTGTTGGCACCCCTGGACCATTCTCTCCTTCTAATTCTAATCTGTAGTATGGGTCCTCATCACTGTATCTTTCAAATGCTTTCTCGTACTTCTCTGCAGCATGTAACATTAGGTACGTTGAGTTCCATCTAGTGCAAATATCCAAGTTCAGAAATGCTTTACTCTGTACCTTGGCTAACTCAGCACATTTCTTAAATTTCACCAACCTAGAAGACCCACCCCTGATGAATTTAACTGCAGCACGGACACGCTGAATTGATGTACCAATTTCCTTCAAGCCATCACCTACTATTAGGTTGACAATGTGAGCAGCACATCACATGTGCACGTACTCTCCTTCAGCAAAACAACCTTTTGACTCATTCAAGATCCACCTCATGTACTTGACTGCATTATTGTTTGCACTAGCATTGTCTAATGTTATTGTAAAAACCTTCTCAATGCCCCACTCAGCCAAGCAATTCTCTAATGATTTCCCAATGTCCTCCCCTCTATGCCCCTTAACCAAGAAGAAACCAATAATTGCTTTTCTAAGAATCCATTCATTGTCAATAAAATGGGCTGTAACACACATGTAGTTTTGGCTATTCCTAGCTGTCCATGTGTCAATTGTGAGGCAAACTCTTTCACAATTTTCCTTAAAATATTTCTTGAGATTTTCTTTCTCATCTTCATATACTTTAACACAAGCTCTAGTGACTGTCCTTCTAGATGGCAGAATAAATTGTGGACATGCTTCTGCTAAGAACTTTCTAAGACCAGAACGTTCAGACAAGACAAATGGTTGTTCATCTTCAATTATCATTTCAGCAAACAACCTTCTAAGTTTATCCGGATCAAATTTCCAAGTGGATACAGTACCAAGATTACTAGTGCCAGCACATGGTGTCAATTGCAAAGTTCCTTGATTATCAACTACTGGTTTGTTAGGATTCTTTTTGCATATCTTCAGATGAGTTTTCAAGGACGACGTACCATTTGTTCTTGATCCACAATGAAACAACTTTTCACACCACTTGCACTTGGCTCTCTCTTCCCCATTGTCCAGTTTGACCTTGCTGAAACTGGCCCATACATCAGATCTAGGAGCCATGGGTTTTCTTTTGCTGGATTCTTCAGTTGCTTTGTCTCCATCGTTGGTCTGCTGCTGCTCCTTGCTTGGATCTACCACTCCAGTAGATGACACACCAGTCACTGAAGCTCCAGCTTCGGTTTCTTGAGTTTGAGACTGATTAACTTCACAAGCAACTGTTTCATCTGTGTCCCCCATCTACAAACGAAATGATTGAAATCAGAACATTGACTTAAGAACAACAAGGAGAAGCTTGATCTAACTTACATAGGAGGACTGCTCCGTCGTAGCCGCCGTTGTCTTGTCGGAGAACTTCAGGAGGGTGTTGCTAACCACCTTCTCCTCGCCGCAACCTGCCCCAGTTGGCCGCCGGCCGTCCACAGGCGCCAGGCGCCGCCGCGCTCTTCTGCTAGGGCCTTCCGAGGGGGCGCCGTTGTAGCCTGGAACGGGGGCCGTCTGGGACTGGGAGCGTCGCCGGCTCGCCGCGCTCTGCTAGGGCCACCGCCGCGGCGCCGCCCCTCTGCCTAGGGTTTGCGTTGTTGCGACTTGCGAGTGAATCGGGATGGGGGCGACTCTGCGAGACTGCGACTGGGTGGGCGAGTCTGGCCGTCCAGGGCGACTCTGCGACGGGTCACGGGCGAGCCGCGAGCGGGCGCTGCGCCTGCGGCCTGCGCGCTGGGCGTGGGCGCTGGGCGGCGTGAGGACTGAGGCCTGGGATCTGCGAGTGGGCCATGGTGGGCCGCGATGAAGGAGTGACGGAGGGAGGTTCCTGGTCTGTAGCGTATATTGTGGTTTGTGCGGTTATTCGGTTTGGTTTCGGTATAAAACCAAAGCCGAGGCCGAAAACCGAATACTAGGAAAAACATAACCGAACCCGCAACCGAAAACCGAATAAACCGCAATTTCGGTTCGGTTCGGTTCGGTTCGGTTTGCGGTTTGCGGGTAAAAAATGCCCAGGCTGACCTGCGAGCACTGTTGTTTGTGACAATCAATGATTGGCCTACTCTAAGTAATATTTCAGGGCAGACAAACAAGGAATATAATGCATGCACACACTGTTTTAATGACCTTGATAGTATATATTTGAAAAAATACAGAAAGGTCGTGTAACTTGGGTATCGTCGATTTCTTTCTATGAATTACCCAGTTAGAAAGAAAGACAAGCATTTTAAAGGTAAGGCAGACCACCGATGCAAGCCTCGCAACAGAACTGGAGAATGTATTTGAGATGGTTAAGGATGTGAAAGTAGTTTTTGGTAAGGGACAAGGCAGCCAACTTGTTCCAAAAGATGCAGCGGGTCATGCACCCATGTGGAAGAAGTCAATATTTTGGGAGCTACCCTATTGGCAAGTCCTAGAGGTCCACAATGCGATCGACGTCATGCACCTAACAAAGAATCTTTGTGTGAACCTTCTAGGATTCATGGGTGTGTATGGAAAGCCTAAGGATTCACTTAAAGCACGACAAGACATGCAACACATGGAAGAACGAGACAACCTGCATCCAGAGAAGACAGATGATGGACGCCAATATTTAAGACCTGCTAGCTACACTCTTAGCAATGAAGAGAAAGAAATCATGTTTGAATGCTTAAGCAGTATCAAGGTCCCATCTGGATTTTCCTCTAATATAAAAGGTATAATTAATGTGCCCGAGAAGAAATTTATGAACTTAAAGTGACATGACTGCCATGTGCTTATGACACAATTGCTTCTAGTTGCATTAAGAGGAATTCTACCTCCACATGTACGTCTGGCCACTGTAAAGCTATGTGCATTCCTCAATGCAATTTCTCAGAAGAAAATCAATCCACTGGAACTAGCTGCTCTATAGAATGATGTGGTTCAATGTCTTGTCAGCTTTGAGTTAGTGTTCCCTCCATCTTTCTTTGATATCATAACACACCTCCTAGTTCATCTAGTCAAGGAGATCAATATTCTTGGTCCTACATAATATGTTTCCCTTCAATAGGTTTATGGGAGTTCTGAAAAAATATGTTCACCAACATGCTCGGCCAGAAAGAAGCATCGCAGAGTGCTATGGGACAGAGGAGGTCATTGAGTTCTGTATTGAATTCATTCCCGAACTTGACCCAATTAGTGTTCCTGAATTGCGACATGAGGGGAGACTGAGTGGAAAGGGAACACTAGGAAAGAAAACATACAACGGTACGGGGGACGATTGTTTTAATAAAGCACACTACATAGTTCTTCAAAACTCATCTGTGGTGGAGCCGTATGTCATGAAACACAAGGACTTCCTACGATCCCAATTTCCACAGAAGAATGAAGCTTATGCATCAGCACATGGACACTTTCAGTGATTGGTTATGAAAAGAATGTTAGGGTAATGACCAGATTGATGAGCAACTGTATTTATTGGCTAGGAAACCATCATGGCACATCCTCACATACAAAGGTACGAGATAAATGGAAATACATTTTACACCCTAGACCAAGATAAAAGAAGCACGAACCAAAATAGTGGGGTTCGCGTAGACGCCACAGACCCGAATGGAATTAGACAAACATATTATGGCCGTATAGAGGACATTTGGGAACTAGACTACGCACCTAATTTTAACTTCCCTTTGTTCTGGTGCCGATGGGTGAAGGTTACCGGTGGCGGGGTGACAATTGACAAAGACTATGGAATGACAACAGTGGACCTCAACAATGTTGGTTACAAAGATGAACCATTCGTCCTTGCTGCTGATGTGAATTAGGTGTTCTATGTGAAAGACATGTCTACAAAACAGAAGAGAGAGAAAAATGACAACAAATCAACAAATGAGCCAAAATGCCATATAGTTCTCTCAGGGAAAAGAAACATTGTGGAAATTAAGGACAAGTCAGATATTTCAGAAGATTATGAAAGGGATGACCGAATCACACCTTTCAATATGACCAAAGATCCGAGCATCCTGATAAATACTGAGGACACTCCATGGTTACATCAAGATCATGACCAAGGAACATATGTCAAAAAGAAGATCACTATTGTGCCCGTCAAATAAATAGATTGTATTAGAGTATGTGTATGTGACGATTGTAACTTAAGATGTTTATATTAGTTTTGCTTATTTTATATCATTTCAAATAATGAAATGACTTGTGGGAGACAAATTTTCTGTCAAAAACACCTACTTTAAGATATTTACGTTTGCTATTATAAGATATGGAAAGATTTTATGTTCCCAAATTTATTATGTAAGCAATTAGACAAAAAGAAATGGAATTAATATTTTTTAACAAATTAATACAAATTATTTTTTTACTATGCAATTAACAAAATTAATCTAATTATTGTAAGCATAAATAAAATAAGAAATAGAAAAGAAATCTTTAAAAAATAATCCGATGTAATGGTGAATATCACGTATATCACGATTTTAGAGATAAATGATGATAAATGAACAAAATTTATGTTTAAATAATGTATAAACAAATTTTCTATCAAAAACACCTACTTTAAGATATTAAAATTAAGTAATACATTTTTGCATTAACAAAATACTAATTATTTTTCATATTTAAGTTTGCTATTATAAGAGATGGAAAGATTTTATGTTTTCAAATTTATTATGTAAGCAATTAGACAAAAAGAAATGGAACAATTATTTTTTGATATATTAATACCTATTATTCTATTTACTATACTATTAATAAAATTAATCTAATTATTGTAAGCATAAGTAAATAAGAAACGGCAAAAAGACCACGAACCGGGACTAAAGGTTGGACCTTTAGTCCTGGTGCTTATCACCAACCGGGACTAAAGACCTTTTAGTCCCGGTTGGTGATACGCACCGGGACTAAATGTCCCCGTGGGTATTTAACCGAACAGTCGTCTTCCTCCTCGATTCAGTTCGACGTTGCCCTAGTCTTCCTCCGCCGCGCGCAGCTCCCCGCCGTCGCCTCGCGCCCTCGTCCCCGGCCGACTGCCATCGTCTAGAGCCCAGAGAGCGCCGCCGCCGCCGCCACCCATCGTCCCCGGCCCGAGCCGAGGACCGTACGGAGCACCACGCCGAGCTCTTCTTCTCCGGCACCGACGACAGCTCATCCCCGGCCCTCGTCCCCGGCCCTCATCCCCGGCACCGACGACCCTCGTCCCCGGCCCGATCCGAGGACCGTACGGAGCGCCACGCCGAGCTTCGATCTTCTCCGGCACAGAGCAGAGTTATCGTCGTTCCTAGCCATGCATGTTTACTTGCAAAAAAATAAATGGCCATGTTTACTTATAAAAAATTATGCAAAAATATGGACAGTGTGATTAGTTATTTTTTACCTATATACAAATTGTTTGTTTTTCCTATATGCAAAATGTGAACAATGTGAACAGTGTGGCATGTTTATTTTTTTCGTCTCGCGAATTATATATATACAAACTGTGTAATTAGTTATTTTTTACCTATATTTAATACTTTATGCATGTGCCACAAGATTCGATGTGATAGGGAATTTGAAATATTTTCCAAAATATTTGGGGAAGTAAACAAGGCCTTAGTCCCAATTTAAAGGCACAATCGTAGCACTTTCGTTTGTTTGATAAATATTGTTAAGCGAAGTTACAAATTGTAACGATAAAGGCACAATTTCATTTTTTTACCTTTTGTTATGTCAAGTTACTTCATTCACCAAAAAAATGCAATTCGCTTTTTTAGAAATCAAATAATTTAAAAATGTTTATGACATTTGTATAAAAGATATAAGTATTATTACATTACTTAAAGATATATTTTTATACTATAAATTTACTTGAGACATAAATACTAATAACTTGGTTAAATTTGAATTAGTTTCATCGGCACAAATCACATAATTGCATTATTTTATGGTCGAAGAGAGTATATTATATTATATATTTATAATATATTCCCAAAATTGATATACATAACGTCTTTTGCCAACAATGATAAAACCTTTTCCCCTTTGAGGGAATCCTGACTGTATAAAAATTGGAATTTATTCCGTTGCAAACCTTGTTGTGTATAGTTGAACCTGAATATAGATAACACAAGTTACTTTAATTTAAATAAAAATTGGAATGTATTCCATTAATTTAATTTAAATAAAAATTAGAATTTATTCTATTACTTTAATTTAAATAAAAATTAGAATTTATTTCATTACTTTAATTTAAATAAAAATTGGAATTTATTCTATTACTTTAATATAGATAGCACAAGTTACTTTAATTTATGTTATCGCGTCAAATACTTTCGTGTTGGACATATTAAGTACGGGATTTGACAAATAACTTTTAGCACATGATCCAATTTGCACAAATGGCCAATCCGAATGACAACATGGATGATGCAATGATGGTCCTAATCAATAGCGGCTCCAATCCAGATCCTCAAGGCGAAGATGATGGGAGTCAGTACTTTGCTGATTATGAAGAATTTGTGGGAGACAATCTATCTACAATCTAGTATATATGTATATATATATATATGAAAATAAAATGAATAACGTTTGTATTAATATATTTATACTTGTTTGTACAGCTCTTTAGATCGGCGACAACTTCTGAGAAGAGTAGAAAAGTGCGCGGCCCGAAGAAGCCGTTGGAGCCGTCTGTCGGAATTCGATGAGGGTACAGGACAAATACTTGGGGCAAATTCTAAAAAATTTATTGCGCACTGTGGATACCTTTGTAAGGGACAGGCTCCCAGTCAGTGCTCGTGAATGGAGGCAACGGAAAGATAACCCTAATATTAGTTTTGTCTCAGATCGTGACAAGGAATTGATTTGTCTAGATATCCTTTAACATTTCACACTCGATATACAACATGAAGCTTTGAAGGAGAAGGTTAAAATCTGGGCTATGCAGAAGATGGCCAAACAATTTCAGGCTTGGAAGAAGACACTATACAAGACTTTTGTTGCACATGGCCGGACGCCGGATTTCACCAACAAGGCCTACGTCAAGTTGAGGCCTTTTTGGGATGACTTCTTAGAGTTTAAGAACTCAGAAGAGGGTCAGGCACAGATGATCAAGAATCAGGAAAATGCTAAACAAAAGCAATACCACCATCAGTTAGATTCATGTGGCTACAGGACTGCTATTCCTATGTGGCAAAAGCTGGAACACGAGATTCTTGAGAGAGGGATCGAACTAGAATCACTGCACCGGCTTGAGCGTGCTAAGTATTGGTTCCTTGGTCACGGAGGAACCATGGACCTAGAGACCGAAAAGGTAGTGTACGGCGAAAAGCTCCAGAGAGTGGGACAGAGAATGGCCTATGCCCGAGGATTAGTTGAAAGTGGCACCTCGCAGCCAAATAGGGAGAAGGATGAGCTGACATACGCCCTGGAGACTGCTGAACACGGTGGGCGAACAAGAGGCTATGGGGAGGTATCGTGGGAGCATGGCTTCCCTAAAGATAGACCGACTTATAGAAGCCGGCAAAGAAATAAGGAAGAGGAAGCAGAGCGGTTGCGTAGGTTGGAGGCAGGGGTGATGGAGTCACGCGAAGCGGCTCGTGAAGCAATAGCGCGAGAGAAAGCGCTTGAAGAGAGAATGAACGAGGAGATCAAAAGGCAAGTGTAGATTGCAGTAAGTTTTCTATACAAAGGCAAACTGCATCAGAGCCTGGAGTCAACATTAGCCCCCGGTCAGTTGAAAAGCAGTTGCGCTTCCATAGAGATGCCAACTATTTAAGACGACGTGGGGCTGCACTTTCCGGTGGATGACATCACTGAACCTCTGACAACATGTAAGCTGCACATTCCACAGAGGACTGCCACAGTCATGGTTGCTGTCGGTGTTGTAACTCCTGTCAACCCTACGAAGACACCAAGAATCCATGGGGCGATAGTTCCACCTGGATATGCTAGTGTCTCGGTGGATAGAGTTGTCAAAGGCTTCAGTAATGCGCAACTTGAGATAGAAGGAGGTGATGGAGAGAAGACTCTATGAGAAGCATAGAAGACTTTCATTTGTTGGCGCAAGCGCTACGTCATTATTCCTGGGGCATCACCTAGTAGTCTACCACCACCTCCTCTCATGAACCTAATCCTAGGTGCGGATGAAAATTGACTATACATTTATTCACTAACTTTATTTTGCATTCTCTTAGTTAGCGGTTTACTCATATACCTTTTTGGTTTCACAGGTGGTCACCAACATGTCATAGTGCTACGGGTGATGACGAGAGAGTGCAAGACATGGCTGCATCGCCTCGATCTCCAACGCCACCACCTTGGCCTCCAACGCCACCACCTCAGGCTCCAACACCGCCACCTCGGGCTCCACCTCGGGCTCCAACACCGCCACCTCGGGCTCCAACGCCACCACCTAGGGCTCCAACACCGCAACCTCGGGCTCCAACGCCACCTCCTCGGGCTCCAACACCACCACCGGCCGCCCCATCGCCTCCACACATGGCTCCAGCACAAAAGAAGAGGCCGACCACACAACCAAATGTGTCGGCCGCCCCACCGCCAAAAAAGAAAGCCTCCAAAAAGAAACAACCTATCATTCCTAAGAAGCTATCCTATGAGAAGACTGATACAAAACTAGATACTTCGGTAAAGTCAAATGTGGATAGTTTCTTCAAGAAACTTAAGAGTGAAAGAGAAGCCAAGCAAAACCCTGAGAAGCCATACCTCTTACTACAGCCAGAAGATCTACGACAAAGGGTTGAGGCTCAACAAAAAAAGAGGCGTGAAGCTTAGAAAGAATCATCATCTTTATCAGACTATGATCGCACTCTAAGGAAATCCATAGAAGAAGAGAAGAAGAAAGATAAAAGAGCATGCAAGGGTGTAGCACAGCTCGGGGAACAATCAAAGCAATCAGTGCCCCCACTAGTAATTGGAAATGAATATGGTTCAAACATCGATGCGCTAGATCAGCAGATACCGACAGATTTAAAATTTGATGAGTGTTGACACTAGCTAACACCACTTAGATACTATGTTGTCGTCCCCAGTATCGTGCCAGAGTGTACAAATGTATTTATGAATGTAAAGGCTCTCTAGAAAATATTCTATTCTATCCGCAAGCGCACAGATAAAACACCTCATTGTAGCATTTCACCAGGTAAGTATTCCAGGTATCATTATTTATAATTTTGCTCAAGAGAAAAGGATTAAATGAAGATAAGGATAAATCTATCAAGGCATAGATTAGAGATAAACTTGCAGGAACATGATTACTAATGAGGAATTCGTCACACAGTCACTTACTTTGGCAGGGGGTAAGCCATAATAATAATGATAATGAAATATAAGCTCATGGGTAAATAACACAGTGATTAGAAAATAGACTACTCCTCAAATATGTAAGGTGACGTCGGATTAGCTAGAGAATGGATTCTAAGTTATCTACTATCTACTAAGTCATAACCTACTCTAATTATCTACAAGATCATATATAGCATAAAAGACTCTTCATTCATGTATAAGGAACATTGCTAAAGTAAATCAGAACATCGTAAGACTTACTCCGCAATACAAATTCTGCCTGTCCTATCAACGGAGGGTGGACTATATAAGAATCAACGAAGCTGTCACTATCGCAAACTACCACACGACCCGACCAATAGGATACATTTGCAGGTAAATAACATCTAAGCACCACGCCCACATGTGATCTACCACTTAACTCCCGCGCGTCAAGAGCTAAGCGCTTTGCAAACTTATACGTAAACTCATTATCAATCATAACTATATCAAATATAGAACTAGAGCAAACTAAGAGCATAATAAATAGAGACATAATGCAATTAGAACAAAGTATTAGATAAATATATGAAATAATACCAATCTTTATTAGCGAAGATCCGAATCTAGAGCACTTGGCTCTACTTCTCTAATTGCTATCTAATCAATCCTCTAAACTTGAAGGATTACGGAGTAGCTAATTCTAATTCTCTGTGGGAGAGATGTCTAAACCCTAACTTTGATGGCTACCTTTGATAATGATTTCTCCTCTCTCCCCCTGAGGTGGAGAGGCCTTGATTATATAGTCCTTTCAAGTGAATTTGGGTCGTCGGATCAAACCGACATTGATCGCACGATTTTCCTTGATCCTTTAGGTCGGTGGAGCATAATCCGCGAGACGGGTCCTCATTGGACTCCTGGCCAGGGCGGGCGCCCTGCCCCCGAGCCCGTCCGGTTTCCCGTTCGTTCCCGTGGCTTCTGGACTCTTCTAGATTGAGGAAAATTGCATGGCACGTAATTATCTCGTTGTAAACATGACATGTGGGCCTTCTCTCTATATTTTCTGATAACCCCCTGCAGAAATAGATAAACACCAAAGCTCGTGGAATTCTATCAGATAAAACCCTAATTCTTGATGTTTGTTTCATTTGGATCCTTTTCCATGTTTAATTGATGGTTAAATTTAGTACTTAAGGACCGTCAACAAACTGCCCCAAGCTTACCCTTTGCTCATCCCTGAGCAAACAACTAAACTCAGATGGATCAGGAGTTGCTTCGATGTTTTCTTTCCTGACAGGCACACATGCTTTCATATAAAAATTCTTCCAGATTAGAGTGAAGTGTTATGTAGCTTAGTACCTCCACTTAAGTCTTAAGTAATTGAAAGACAAAATAATTAAGTCAAGCACTATTCCTCCTGTCTATACTTCACTTTTGTTCCAGAATTTTTCATAAGTTTTCAGAAATAAAACTCAGAGTTCCCAGCAATGATTCTCTCAAGTCTCTCTATATGTGGTATTTGTGGATCCTTACCAAAATGTCACTTACCTATAGCTAATGGAATATTTAAGTGGAGCTCATAGGAGTGAAAAAATAGCTCATACATATGTTGTCTAATCGAGCCATGGATCCAAAGGAACTCAGCATATAATTAAATCAATATGTGCATGTGTGGTGGAGTAAATGATAGTGATGATAAAAATGTGATGATAAAACTTACTTCTCATTGCTCCTCATATTGCTATCTCTCCTCTTCTTTGATCTTTTCTTTGGGAGAACATGGGCTATCTCTCTTTTTTTTCAGGTGGGTAGTAGATACCCCTAATTCTACCGTCGAACACTTGTCCATTTTTTCTGCTCAAATGGGCATCTTTGTACCCCTAATTCTACTCCGGACACTTGTCCATTTTTACCTCTCGTCTCACTCTTTTTCTTTCTTTGTCGAGGTTTCGGGCACTTGCCCTTTTTATTTCCTCGCATATTTTTGCATAACCCATGCCACTTCTGCATTGAATCTTTTTGGAGAGAGAGAATAACAACACTTAGGACAGTGAGTGATAACCATATTTTAGCAATTTTAATGATTGGTGGTGAATGGTGTGGTGGATGTGTGCAAGTGAATATCTTAATTTAACCACATGAAAAGCTCCTAAGGGTCTACACAGCTCGATCAAACTCAATGTGAATATAGTAAAAGATGTTATAGCAAGTATGGCTGTGGTAGGAAGTTTGTTATGCTAGGAACTCGTCATGTGATTTGTAAGTTTTCAAAATAAATCTCCAGAACTTAGTGTAGTAGGAACAAGATAAACAGTAGCTCAAACTTTATATCATGCCTTTCTCTTACCTAGACTTTAGTTTTATGTTTCCCATAGATAGTAATTTAAGTTTTAGTAATTCCTAGAAGAACTCTAAAAGCTAGGTACTTGAAAGTAAGCAATCAAAGCAACTGTTCATCATTTCCATCAAGCATCTTTTTGGTCTTTTTATTTTTTCTAGAGATTAACACTTGGCCGATAAATAAGGCATACTTTTCTACACACTCTTTTTATTTTGTTTTCATGTTTATAGAATGCAGTAAATTAAAGCAAGAAAATATTTATTGGGTTTTCTAAGTTTTTCTCTTTAAGATAAAACACTAAAAGAATAAATAAGAAAGGCAAATAAAAACTTACTTGATAAAATGGGGAGGAGCTCCCCCAAGCTGGATGTGGTTGTCGGTCTTACCCAATGTTCTAGAATCGCATCATGGTGGTGATGTTGTCGTTCATCATCGTGGTCTCTTGTCTCAGTTCTTGTACTACAGTGGCGTGGTCCTGATTCCATTTTTGTTGCTGTTCCAGGAGTCATCCATGTTCTGCTTGCGTATTCTGGATGTCGAGGAGGGTGTTGTTGGTACGGGTGAAGAAAGTGTCGGCCTCTTAGTAGTATTCATTCATGAAAGCATAAGAGGCGTCGGAGTATCATCCTATATCGAATTGGGGCGGAGGTCTGGATCCTAAAGCTCCATATGGATCAGTGGAGTACCTGCCCGTATGGAAAGGCGGGTTTGTCCACTGGTGATCTTGGCTCTGTGGCCAGGTCTCCTGTGTTGGCTCTTGTGGTTGAGCATGTCGAACCCATGGGTCCCGAAGGACTCGAGGGTTGTAGTCACAATAATGCAGGTGCGCTGCTTCTTCCGGCTCGGGATCAGCTCCATACCAGGTGCGTTCTTGATGGGTGGTCATCCTTTCGGATGCCACTCGTTGTGGAGCTCTCTGGTTTACTGGTGTCACTGCAATCTCAATCAAATAATTTTGAACAACATAGAGGCCAAGGTTTAGGTTAGGTAACCGAATATTGCCTTTATTATCGTATAACATATACATTATGTTCCCCTCTTTCTTTAACATCCGAGCTTGCCTAAAAGTGTCATATCCATGATAAATCCGTAACTCATCTATGAATTCCAATGATGAGTTTTCTAGCAAATGAAGACTAGAGGCTAGACGAGTGATAAGTGAAGTACACCATACAGGTCCCTGAAGACTAGGTATACTAAGCCAATGAGAAAACAAAAGTGTAACAGGTAAAGTGGGTACTCTATTTATAGCATCATATAGAAGTTGTAAATCTCCTACTCTTACTTTTCTAATATCATCACGATGGAAAAGATTGTACCCGAGCGATTTGTGGAACATCCTAAGAGTGGTGTGTTCCATGTCACTGGTTCGGGCTTGGCTATAAAACTCATCTCTAGATATCTCTCTCCAGAACTGGTGTCTCTCAAAATTGGGAAAATCGGAATCAATGTTCAAAATGCATCTTGAAGATAAACCGAGATGGTCGCTCCGTTCTCTCCAAGACAACATAATGTCCTGTTTGAACATCCGAAAAGCAATTCCGCCCACATAATATTGTTGTTGGTGCAAAAACTGTTCTGCAAACACAAAGGGCTAATACCCGATTAAACGTTGAGGCGTGCCAGCCGATTTGACCTTACTATCGGCAAGAGAGGTAACTCGAATACTTTGGTCCTAACAACAGCAATGCGCCCGGATGCAACGGCCAAGAGGTATTCACGCGGAACTTGAGAACACGCCGAGCTTAAGTCGACGAATTCCTAAGAACTCGTAGTAAAAAGAAAAAAGTATGACGAAGTCGTCGAAATAGTAGATACTGGAATATGAGTAAAAACTTGTGTTTGATTGATTGATCGATAGATATCTCAATACAAGGCCCTAGGGTCTATATTTATACCCTGCTCAAAGAGCTACAACCAAACACGACTAAAATTCGAATTCCAAATTACACAGAATCCGTATATAAAACGATTAAAATAACTAAGAAAACATAAAACTATTTCCCCCGTGGCAAGCTGGAACACCTCCACAAACCGATCGGCAACTTCCAAACTCTCCTTCCGTATCATCGGCAGACTCCCCTGTCATGGTCATCGGCAGACTCCCTTGCCATAGCCATCGGCACAGACACATCATCTCCTATGGACTTAGTCCCGTCCAACTCCTCCTTCATCGGCAACCATCCTCATCGGCAACTCATCCTGCAGATAAAACACCGCCATCTTATCCTGCCGGCCTGTACTCTACCAAACATGGACACGTGCCCAAAAACGGCGTCAACACATGCCCCCCAATTTCGAAGTATGAAATCGTTAATGCTCCGAAATTCTCTGCAGTAATGATGCCTTTTCCCACAATTAATGCTCCTAATCTGGTAACCGACAACCTCAATTTGAACAACTCTGATCCTGTTCTTTTGTAAATCCCTCGAAATCCTCAACATCCCAAACGGACATTTCCTTTTTAGTCGCACATCGACAATATTACCGTTACAAGGATTTGTCGATGGACTGACCAGGATGCTCGTACCTTATCTTCCCAAACGGCTATCTCCACTTTATTCGCCCATCGGCAATATGACCGTTACAAGACGTTGCCGATGGACCGACCAGGAGATCCCGCACAGTGAAATATCTCTGAATAATGACCGCTTCCTGTCAAATCACCTGCACAATCCCTTGATTACCGTGCGAACAGTTACCATATCTACCTGAGCACCCTCGGATTTCTCAGATGCGGCAAAGAGATAAGCCAGATTTGCCCTTGCCCGTTCTGTCCTATAAATAGTTCCTTCTCGGGTACTCCTTCTCCATCACATCATTCCACAACTCCAACTTCCCCTTTCTGACGGCGGCGCTGTCCAAAAGCTCCAAGATCTTCAACGAAGTCCCTTCTTTACCAACTCCGAAGCCCTCGCTCATCCTCCTCGTGACAAAATGGCCGTCAACTTCATCATTCCTGAGGTCAGTTCTTCGCGCCATCCCTTGTACCTTTTCTCGCACCCCTGTTCATTCGCAATCTTACTGAGCATTTTCTTTTTCTTTCTTTGCATTTTTCTTTTCCACTAGGAATTAGCCAACAAAATTGTCATCCCCACCGATCAGCCACACCTTCAATGCCTTGGCCCGCTAGGGGATCCAGATCCAACCGACCTTATAAACGCAGAAACCAACAGGATCCCTTTTAGAGCAGAAAATTTTTCCTTGGATCTATGGAAAGACACTTTTTGTTCCTGGCCCAGCCCTACCGTGGGATGGAAGGATTGGTTCTTGAGGGTCAGCAACTCCAATGAAGTCTAGTGGGGCGAGAGAAAGCTAGACCAATGCATTAGGTTGTCCATTGCCGATATACATAGGAATGAATCACTGCTGATAGCCGCATCATACTTTTGGTCAGACACCCTCAATGCCTTCGTCTTTGGCCATGGCCCTGCTTCCCCTACACTTGCCGATGTAGCCATGCTCACTGGCCTGGATGTATCTTCTGCCGATAGCACCCACTTATTCGATACTAAACCCAGTGCTAAGGTAGAAACCCGCACCATCGGCGGCTGGTCGGGAAATACCGCAAAACAGGCCCTGTTGACACAAAAAAGCAGGCCTGCTTCCTGAACATGTGGCTAGACAAATTCGTGTTTTGCGGCCGATCGGCAGGACCAACTTCCGTTTATCTAGCAGCAGGAGAAAATCTGGCCAATGGTGGCCAATTTCCCCTCGGCCGATACCTGCTTGGAGCAGCCTATCACCTCCTCCACCAAGTAACCAAGAAGCTCTTACTCGGCCAGTCCATCGGTAATCTAGGAGGCCCTTGGTGGTTCATCAACATGTGGCTCAATCTCCATCTGCACAAGCGTCTTGAGTTTAACCTTTTCGCTCAGCATTTTCCAAGGGACATAGCCGAGAACCATGTGTTGGGTGAAGAAGAATCGGCAACACGCCCTCCCTTGAACTTCGGTGAAGCTGTCATAGCTCTGCCTGGTACAGGGGGTAATCCAGACCAGATTAGCCGATTCTTTCAAACCTTGTACGAAGGTTTGGCCAGAGATGAGCGAGCATGGTTGGCCTATGATGATCCAGATACTATGTTTCCTCTGGTTTTCAACCCGTTTGATGAGGCTCTCGACAAGGATAACGAAGTAATGATGGCATTGGTGACTCCCAGAGCCATACCGATGAACTTCTTTGGCAGTGGGAAAACATCTCCCCAAACTTATGAGTTCTATAATCCATCGGCACTAGCTCGTCAATTAGCTTTCGGCCAGCTGCCGATTGCACTCTGTTATGCCGATGTGATAAAGCCAGAGAAACCATTAATAGCCTCCTTGAATGGATCCGAGTGGCCCAACTGCCATCAAGTGCCGATACAGATGTAAACCTGTCAGAGTGGGTACCAGCCGCCTTCATCACTCAGGCGTACAAGCAGTGGTGGGCAGAATGGAAGGAGCACCTATTCTGCAAATCGGCTCTTTCGTATCGCGGCATGATTGATCCTGAGTACGAAGTTCCTACTGACGCTGTAAGTATCTTTAAACCGATGTTTCAATTCTCTCAATTCTATTTCCGTCGGTAACTGACTCTTTGTGTGATTTTTCAGGTCGATAACACTCCTCCGTCAGTCAGTAGAAGTGGCAAGCCGATTGACCTGTTTGCATCAGGTCCAATCTCTTCAATCGGCCACAATGCTCCCACCTTGGCCGCCATCGTACATCGAGGCATACGCCTCAAGAAGGTCACCACCAAGAGAACTCAGACATCACCATCGGTAGCTGCTTCCACCCTAGCACAGGCTTTTAAGGTAACTGCCAAACCTTTCCACTTATACCGATCTTACTTTTACATCGGCTATATTAGTACTGACAAATTCTCTTTTCTGTAACAGCAAACCAGTGCATCGGCAAGAACCAAAAGCAAAGGTGCCGATGCCCCCCAGTCCAGCCAGCAAAAGAGAAAGGGTACCAAAGGTACCAGAGCACAGGCAAAGCGCCAGAGAGTAGCAACTCCCCCTCCGATATCTCCCATTCCAGTGGAATCTTCTCCTTCTCCCCCAGAAACAGAGACTCAACAAGTACCGTCTCCCCCTCAATTGCAAGAAGCACCGCAAGCAGAAGAACCCCAACAGGAAGAACCTCAATCAGAAACACCCCAGCCAGAAGACGCACTGGCCGATGTAGGCGAACAAACTACCGATCTGGCAGGTTTAATCATATCATCGGTAGTTTCCTCAATTCAGACAAGCATCGTCCCTCCTCAAGGTAACGCACTTTTATTACTTGCCGATGAACTTATTCTTTTTGGCCTTATAACCCCTTTCTGTTAATTTTTCAGCTGATGTAGTTCCATCGGCAACTCTGGCCGATCAACCCGTTGCTCCACCGGCATCTTCCAGTCAAAGGCAAGAGATCGCTTTGAAGCAAGTAAGTTATCCAATCTCCATCAATATCACTTACCGATGCTCTTGCCATAGAACGACTCACTTTGTTCTCCTTTTCAGGAGCAGGATTCTACCGATAGCCTATTCTCCTTCGCCATTGATATTTCTGAAGACGAAGGTGAGGAAGCAAGCTCCTCCCGGGCAGTTGGGATCGCATCGGCAGAGATCAGGGCTAAGCTGGAAGAACTATCGGCCCTCCTTCATCAAGACACGGCTCAACTAGTCGATGACTCTGATCCGGCCAAGGTTCTTTTCAAAACCCTCAGAGGCCAGATTCCTGCCGATGCCGAGGAAATCCTTTTCTAGGCCGCACACCTGGAGAGTCGTCAGTTGCAGTACCAGAGGGCCGCTCGGCGTCTTGCCGATAGAGCTGCTCAGACCCGGCTCTCTGAGGAGATGATGAAAGAGAAGCTCTTGACCGATGAGAAGCACAAGAACATCGGCACCTTGAGGTCCTCAGGAGACGCACTGAAGCAGAAGATCCTCGATTTATCGGCCAAGAGAGAAGCCCTGCTGGCAGAACTCAAGCAAGTGGAGGATGCCCTATCTCAAGCCCAACAGGAAGAGAGCCAACTGCCAGAGACCATCAAACTCCTTGAACAAGAGCGAAATGCCCATGGTCGCAAGGCACTGCAGTTGAAGAAGAAATTGAAGCTGATAGAAGGTTCTGCCGATGAAGATGTCAAAGAGATAGAAACAACCAACCAGATCCGCCTACGTGCCATATCGGCCATCCAAGCACTGCTAAACATGTGAACATTTCATCGGCAATGCACCTGCCTCTTCCTGCTCTTCAGCTTTCTTGCTGTTTAGTCTAGCCGATAGGACTGTTATCGGCATCTCTTTGAAACATTAAGTCCTGCCCTAAACATTTTAATCCAGCCGATAGGAGTGTTATCGGCATTTAAACTTTTATGCATCGACCCATATGCTGGGGTAGTACTTTTTTAAATACTTGCCATTTAATGCTGTGGGAAATTCAACTCCTTCGAGAGTTTCTAGAATATAGGCGTTACCAGGAGCTGATCGACTTATCCGATAGGGACCCTCCCAATTAGGAGACCACTTTCCAAACTTCGAACTTTTAGTCCCAATTGGTAAAATTAATTTCCATACCAAGTCTCCATTGGCAAACTCCTTAGCCTTCACTTTTTTGTCATACCATCTAGCAATTCTTTTCTTATTCTCTTCTACACTCATCAAGGCCCTTAGCCGATGCCCTGCCAGATCATCTAACTCGTCTGTCATCAAAGTAGCATAATCATCGACAGCCAACTGATCTTGAAAAGATAATCGCCTAGATCCAGCCTTAATTTCCCAAGGTAATACTGCATCATGCCCATACACCAGCTGATATGGTGAAACCTTGGTTGATCCATGACAAGCCATCCGGTATGACCATAAAGCTTCATTTAACAATGTGTGCCACCTTCTAGGATTTTCTTCAATCTTCCGCTTAATAAGCTTAATAATTCATTTGTTAGATGCTTCGGCCTGCCCATTGGCTTGAGCATAGTAAGGAGAAGAATTCAACACCTTAATGCCCATACCGATCGCGAATTCATCAAACTCCCCTGATGTAAACATAGTGCCCTGATCGGTAGTAATTGTTTGAGGAATCCCAAATCGGTAAATAATATGCTCCTTCACAAAATCAATCATATTGGCCGATGTGACCTTCTTCAAAGGAATAGCTTCAACCCATTTAGTGAAATAATCAGTGGCAACTAGAATAAACTTATGCCCTTTGCTAGATGGCGGATAAATCTGGCCGATCAAATCAATAGCCCATCCTCGGAACGGCCAGGGCTTCATAATAGGATTCATAGCCGATGCAGGTGCCCTTTGAATATTACCAAACTTTTGGCATCCTTGGCATCCTTTGAAGTACTTAAAGCAATCCTCAAGTATAGTCACCCAATAATATCCATTCCTCCTAATCATCCACTTCATCTTGAAAGCCGACTGATGTGCTCCACATACCCCTTCATGGATTTCTCCCATCAAACTCTTAGCTTCATCATCCCCTAGGCATTGGAGAAGGATCCCATCAATAGTTCGATAGTACAATTCATCTTTGAGGAGCACATATTTGGTTACTTGAAACCGAACTCGTCTTTCGACTTTCTTGGATGGATCTTTCAAATAATCAACGATTTCTTTTCTCCAATCATCGGCACCAATTGCCGATATTGCATTAATCATGGGCTGATATCCCGAAGCATGCTGAGCCAACCAATTTGCCTCTTCATTATGCAATTGAGGAACATACTCTAAATGGAAATCCTTGAATTCCTTTAACAGTTGCATGCTCCTCTCGTAATAACTTATGAGAACTTCACTTCGGCATTCATAGCTCCCAGCCAATTGATTTATAACTAGCATAGAATCCTCGAAGACCTCAACAGCATCAGCATGAACTTCCCTCAAAAACTCTAATCCCTTTATTAAAGCTTGATACTCTGCCTGATTATTTGTTGACGTGGCAACAATCGGCAAAGAGAACTCATACTTCCTTCCCCGAGGGGAAACTAGTACTATGCCGATTCCTGCCCCCCGGTCACATGTGGATCCATCAAAGAACAGTGTCCAAGGTACAATTTCCAAAGCTTCCACCGTACCACAATGTTGAGTTACAAAATCGGCCATAATCTGTCCCTTAACTGCCTTAGCCGATTCATAACGCAGATCGAACTCTGACAGCGCCAAAATCCATTTACCGATCCTGCCACTCATAATCGGCATAGACAGCATGTACCAGACCACATCATCTTTGCAAATAACAGTGCATTCGGCTGATAACAAGTAGTGCCTTAACTTGATACAAGAGAAATATAAGCATGGCACAGTTTCTCAATAGCCGAATACCTGGTCTCAGCATCAATCAACCTTCTGCTTAAATAATAAATTACACGCTCCTTTCCTTCAAACTCTTGAATTAAAGCCGAACCGATGACCATCCCATCGGTAGACAAATACAATCTGAAGGGCTTCCCTTGCTGAGGTGGAATCAGAACTGGAGGATTCACCAAATAATTCTTGATTTCATCCAGAGCCAACTGCTGTTCTTTTCCCCAAACAAACTCTTGACCGGCCTTTAGCTTAAGAAGAGGACTGAAAGCACGAATTTTACCAAACAAATTAGATATAAACCTTTTGATAAAATTTACCTTGCCGATCAAGGACTGGAGCTCAGTCTTGTTGGTAGGGGCTACTATCTTATTGATGGCATCAATAGATCTTCGACTGATTTCAATCCCCCTCTGGTGAACCATGAAACCGAGGAATTGCCCTGCCGATACACCCAATGCACACTTGTTGGGATTCATTTTCAAACCGTGCTTCCTCGTGCATTCCAACACCTTTCGTAAATCAGCAAGATGCTTTGCGAAGTCTCCAGACTTAACCACCACATCATCAATATAGATCTCCACCAGCTTACCGATGAACTCATGAAAAATAAAATTCATGGCCCTTTGATATGTAGCACCAGCATTCTTTAGGCCAAAGGTCATTACTATCCATTCAAACAACCCGACATGACTAGGACATCTAAATGCAGTCTTTGGAATATCCTCTTCTGCCATGAATATTTGATTGTATCCTGCATTGCCATCCATAAAGCTAATGATCCGATGCCCAGCCGCGGCGTCAACCAGCAGATCGGCAACAGGCATTGGTTATCCATCCATCAGCGTAGCTTTATTGAGATTCCTGAAATCAATACATACCCGAAGCTTCCCGTTCTTCTTGTAGACCGGAACAACATTGGAAATCCATTCGGCATACCGACACTGCCGAATAAACTTAGCTTCATTAAGTTTGGTGGTTTCGGCCTTAATATCAGGGAGGATATTAGGATTACATTGGCGAGCTGGCTGCTGATGTGGCCGAAATCCAGACTTGATAGGCAACCGATGTTCAACAATTGATCGGTCCAAACCAGGCATCTCAGTATAATCCCAAGCAAAGCAATCTTTATATTCCTTTAACAAATCAGTTAACTGTTGCTTACACTCAGAATCTAACTTAGCACTAATAAAAGTGGGTCTAGGTTTATCACCACTACCTATATCTACTTCTACTAGATCATTGGCCGATGTGAATCCCTGGCCTAATTTTCCATCATCGGCGAACCTATCCATTAAAAACCTTCATCAGAACCGACTGCTTGGATCGGTGGAATTTCGTAATCGGCAACCTTGAGAAAATCTTTTTCTCAAACTTCTCCTGAAATACACCTAGTCTTTTCATAGGTGTCTGCTTCTGCCGATGCAATGACATAAGAAGAATCTCCTCGGACAATTTCAATCTTGTCACCTACCCACTGGACCAAGCATTGGTGCATTGTAGATGGGATGCAACAATTGGCATGAATCCAATCTCTTCCCAACAGTAAGTTGTAAGCACCCTTTCCACTGATCACGAAGAAGGTTGTCGGCAAGGTTTTGCTACCGATGGTCAACTCTACACATATTGCCCCCTTGACCGGAGACACATTACCTTCAAAATCTTTAAGCATCATATCGGTTTTGGTTAAATCTTGATCCCCTTTTCCAAGCTTCCGATACACTGCATATGGCATGATGTTGATAGCAGCTCCTCCATCAATTAGGATCTTAGTCATCGGCTGCCCGTCAACCCTTCCTTTGACAAACAGAGCCTTGAGATGTTGCCTTTCATCATCAGCAGGCTTCTCGAAGATAGCTGTCATCGGATCTAGAGCCAACTGAGCTATTTGGTCGGAAAACTCCACCTCATCATCACTGGATGGCGCAAGGAACTCCATCGGCAACATTAAGACCATGTTGACATCTGCCGATGGGCCTTCTCCCTTAGGATCTGGTTGTTGCTGATCTCCAGGCTGTCCAGAGCTCTCCCCTTTGCTTAACTCTTCTCGCCTTTCGCGCTGCAGCCTTCGTTTCTGTGTCCTAGTCAACCCTTCTGGACACCATGGAGGAAGTTGCTGCTACCTTGCCGCTGGACGATGATGTCCCCTTGACTCCATCCGATGCGTGTTAGCATCCCTGCAAAATATGAACTCATCGCGAATCCGTGCATTAGCCATCTCCTCAAGTTCTTCCTGGTTCCTGGGAAAATATTGGACACGATCACCAAACCTGTCGTGCACACTGAGCCTGCCCCCCAGCCGATCATGGACGGATGCTCTCCCTCTAATTCGCCCGTCGAAACGCCGATCATTATCACGATAGTTCCGATCGGACCTGTCGTACCGATCATAACCGTTGCACTCAGGGCAATCTCTGACAGTAGGAAGCTTGATATTCTCCTCCCAGCAATGGATGAAGAACAGACAATTCCAGTGATCCCTATGCTGATTCCACTCCTGTCGGCGTCTTTCTTCTTCCCGTCGATAATCCTCCTGCTGGCGCCGATATCGGCCTTCACGTTGCTGCCAAGTTTCCCGAGGTCTTCTGTGAGTTATAACGATACCAGATCGGGGAGGCCTTCCTGAGCTAGTTCCTTCTTGGACCAAGCCCCTTCCTCTCGCATCGGCAGTAGTGACTTGATGCTGAGGATCCACCGATGCACTTCTTTCGGCTGCTTCTGATGTTAAGACCTTGGCCTTTCCCTTAGCGTCTAGCATGTTTGTTGGGAAAGGATGTTGGTCAATCTTCATCGGCTTCTGGGTCTTGGAGCTGTCAAATTTGATCCTTCCAGATTCTATAGCCGATTGCAGCTGTTGTCTGAAAACCTTACACTCATTGGTGTCATGGGAAGTTGCATTGTGCCACTTGCAATATTTCATCCTTTCTAATTCTTCAGCTGATGGGATCACATGATTAGGGGACATCTTGATTTGACCTTCCTGAAGTAGAAAGTCAAATATCCTATCGGCCTTAGCAGTGTCGAACGCGAACTTCTCTGGTTCTTTATGTCCAACAGGACAAGACATCGGCTTCTTATTCTTCACCCATTCTGCCAAGCCGATGACTGGTTCCTCATCAGAATCTGAGCTTATTGCTTCATCAACAAACGATACCTTTTTGTTCCATGCTCTCTTGGGTTCAAACGGCTTGATGTCTTGATCGGAGATTCTCTGCACTAGATGACTTAAGCTTTCAAACTCCTGAGATGCATATTTGTCCCTGATGTGTGGCAACAAACCCTGGAAAGCCAAATCGGCTAGCTGCCGATCATCCAGAACCAGACTGTAACATTTGTTCTTGACCTCTCGTATCCTCTGCACAAAACTTTCAACCGATTCATCATTGCGTTGCCTCAATTTGACCAAATCGGTGATCTTCTTCTCATGGACCCCAGAAAAGAAGTATTTGTGGAATTGTTTTTCTAGATCGGCCTAAGTAATCACTAAGTTGGGAGGTAGTGATATAAACCAAGTAAAAGCCGATCCAGACAATGACGACGAGAATAGACGAACCCTCAACTCGTCCCTGTTACCAGCTTCACCGCATTGAATAATGAATCTGTTGACGTGCTCCATGGTTGACGTGTCATCCTGCCTAGAAAACTTAGTAAAATCCGGTACCTTGTACCGATGTGGAAGCGGGATCAAGTCGTATGCAGGAGGATACGGTGTCCGATAAGAGTAAGTATTGACTTTGGGTTTTATCCCGAATTGGTCTCTCATCACTTCAGCAATCTTATCGGCCCAGTATGCATCGGCATCGTGCCGATGGGGCGGTTGCGGATCAGGTGCCTGCTGGAAAGCTTCCACGCGTCGGTGTGGCGCACGATCTGCATGAAACATTGGGTTAATCAACTGGCCCCCAATCTGTGGACCACCAAACTGTTGCCCGCCAATCTGCTGCCCGAGACTCATTGGCTGGTTAGGGATCCCCTGATTCTGGAACCCGGGATAGACTTGTCCTTGCTGAAACCCGGTAGCTTGATGATTCTGTCGGGGCGTTTGCGGAAAGACTTGCTGCCCAAGCCATCCATTATTAGCATTCATCGGCACAGGTCCTGCCGATGACTGATAATTGGGCATTATCATTGAGTTGTCATACCCTGGCTGAGTCATAGACCTCTGTTGCATCAGCATTGAGTCTGCCGATGCATTAGGCATCTGAAACGTTGGAGCTTGAGAATTCCCAGTGTAAGGTCTTGCAGTAGTAGTTGTGGTATACTGGGGATTCTGGTTCATCGGCATATTGGGAGGTGCCGATGCCATAGGAGTCTTGCCTCTCATATCGGTTGTCTGCGACATACCCGGCGTTAACTCTGGTAGCATGCCGTAACCCCACCAGTTAGGAGGAGGAGTCAATTCTGACGTTGCTGATGCTAACAGATCTGTAGCGAGTTTGATCTGCCCATCTGAAGTCTGTGAATTGGTCGTCATCGGCATAGACTGTCCATTGGTGATTCCCAATGTGCTTGGCGGAACAGGAATCTCCATGCCCGCAGCGGCCGTAGCAGCCGATGGAGCTGTGACCACTGGTGACTTTGGCTGGTGATAAGTGGGGCCCACATAATCTGGTGGCAATTGTCCCTCCTTGAAAGTTCTTGCCACGGCATTGAAAACCGTATTAGACAGTACACCAGCTTGGTTGATCAAAGCACGGTTGATAGCGCTGTCAACCATCTCTTGAAGTTTGCCAGGATTGGACTCAAAAGTAACCTACCGAGGTGCCAGCAGTGCATCCTTCTGAATCACCTCACTGCTCCTGTTCATGCTGAAGGACCTCAGGCATTGCTGCTTGTAATCCTCCATGGCTTTAGCAATAGCTTGCTTCTGCTCATCCTTGAGATTGGCTTCCGTCACGGGGATGACATTCTCTTGATCAAACTCAGAAGTCGACATGTTGATCCTGATCTTGAATCTGTCCCACTGGGCATGCCAAAAGATGTGTTGGTGCAAAAGCTGTTCTACAAACACAAAGGGCTAATACCCGATTAAACGTTGAGGTGTGCCAGCCGATTTGACCTTACTATCGGCAAGGGAGGTAACTCGAATACTTTGGTCCTGACAACAGCGATGCGCCCGGATGCCACGGCCAAGAGGTATTCACGCGGAACTTGAGAACACGCCGAGCTTAAGTCGACGAATTCCTAAGAACTCATAGTAAAAAGGAAAAAGTATGACGAAGTCGTCGAAATAGTAGATACTGGAATATGAGTAAAAACTTGTGTTTGATTGATTGATCGATAGATATCTCATTACAAGGCCCTAGGGTCTATATTTATACCCTGCTCAAAGAGCTACAACCAAACACAACTAGAATTCAAATTCCAAATTACACAGAATCCGTATATAAAACGATTAAAATAACTAAGGAAAACATAAAACTATTTCCCCCGTGGCAAGCTGGAACACCTCTACAAACCGATCGGCAACTTCCAAACTCTCCTTCTGTATCATCGGCAGACTCCCCTGTCATGGTCATCGGCAGACTCCCATGCCATAGCCATCGGCACAGACACATCATCTCCTATGGACTTAGTCCCGTCCAACTCCTCCTTCATCGGCAACCATCCTCATCCGCAACTCATCCTGTAGATAAAACACCGCCATCTTATCCTGTCGGCCTGTACTCTACCAAACATGGACACGTGCCCAAAAATGGCGTCAACAATTGTAAAGTGCAAAGAAATTCAAGGGTGAGAAGACGGGAACCTAGCTCAGTTATGTTCCAAAAATTTGTCCATCCCACCATCTGGAAAATCAAATCGAATTCAGTATCCATACATGTTTCTTGTAGCAAGATAGGATCAAGAGTGGGGGTGTGAATGAAATCTTTGTTCTTTAGCTGCTGGTAAACTTTCTTTTCTCTGCGGGTCTTCAGTCCAAGGTCTCCTATCTTGAAGAGGACCTTGACTTGTGGATCAGATGAAGATGACGGACCTTGCGTGGGTGTTGGGTCAATGCTCATCTATGACGGGTGTGAGGAGTGTTGGGATGAACTCCTTGTACCTATGTTCTTGAGGACCTTCCCTACATTCTTCACCTTCTTAAACATCCTGTGGACAAAAGTTGACACACACACAACTAGTGGAAAATGTGAGAGAAAATGTTAGTGGTCAGCTGTCCGAAATGTTAGTATTCCAGGGGTTAGTCGTTCAAGGCAAGTTTTTATTTTGGCAGCACCTCCCCCTAAACAACTTTTAGTTCCGCTTTGGACAGTGGGATCACTACTTACTAGGTGAACCTCACTCTCTCACTTAAAAGACTACCAACCTCTTTTCCACTCTTCTCTTCCTCTCTACTCTCTTTTTACTTCACTACAAGAGCTCCTTCTCTGGAAACTGAAACTTGCGTGGTTTTCTGGGAGGCTTGTGTGAAGAAGTTGAAGGCAGGAAGTGGCAATTTATAGGAGGAAAGGGGGCAGGGCAGGCGCCCTCTGTAGGTGGGCGGGCGCCCACCTCTGGTGGCCATCATGGCTGCTATTTCTCCACTCCCTCCTTTGCTTGGCTCTTACGCAGAATAATAGTTCATGGGTGGTGGTTGATCGGTGGAAAAGTGATGGTGAGTGGAGTTATGTTGGTGGATCAAATCATGTGATGGGATATGTGTGAGGTGTGGTGTATGACATGTGGGACCCAAGGAATGTGGGTCATGCTTCTAGAAGGTTGCTATAATATAATATAATGCAGAAAAATCTATGAGAATTGAAATCTATTTGAAATGATAATGAAATTTTTTTTTGTGCCTCCACAATAATTAATAAATATGGGTTGTCACACACCACAAATATTATTAATATGGGGCTTTTTGATTATTATAATAATGCTACGAATAAATATGGATAATGCAAGAATTAAATATGCAAGATTTTAATGATACAAATAAATACTGATTTACCTCCCGGCGAGGGTTTGGGATTTTTGGGTCCCCCAAGCTGGACCTCCAAATCTTTTAATCTTCTGAATTACCTTCCTCCAGAGATGGTGTCTCCAGTGGTTCTTCTTCATGAACTTCCTTCACTGTAGAGTCTCTCTCTGGTCTGGGCTTGAATGTGAAGTGTTCTTCTTGTTCGTTTATGTTGAACTTGATTTCTCCCTTCCCGACATCAATGTGGGCATTGGCAGTGCTCAGAAATGGCCTTCCAAGGATGATGGACACTTTTGAGTCAGGACTCATGTCCAGTACCACGAAGTCTACTGGCACAAGGAAATCTCTTATCTTGACTGGAATGTTTGCAATGCCCAACGGATGTCGAACTGATTGATCTGCTAGTTGTAGGCACATTGATGTTGGTTCTAGGGTCGTATGCTCAAGCTTCTCGTAGACTGATGCTGGCATCACACTGACACTTGCTCCGAGATCGCAAAGTGCATTATTGAAATGTTGGTTTCCGATCGAGCAATCAATAGTGGGACATCCTGGATCCTTCTTCTTCCTTGGTGGTTTGTTGAGGATGGCCGCACTACATTCTTCTGTCAACTTGATAACCTCAGTGGTGGGCAGTGGTCTCTTCTTGTTAAGAATATCTCTGATGTACTTTGCATATGTGGGTACCTGTATGGCATCAAGTAGAGGTATGTTGACATATAATTTCTGAATGACCTCTACAAACTTACCAAACTGCTCATCCGACTGCAGTCCTCTGTTTCTTCTGTGAAATGGCAAATAGTTGGTGTCGTAAAAATCTTTCCTCATCTCTCCAGTTCTTGGTGATTGTAGCAGATCTTCTGCTTCAACTGGGCTTTCTTCTTCTATTTCTGCTGGTTGCACTGGTGCTGATGTTCTCTGTTTCTCTTTTGGGTATGGGGGATCCCTGGTGGCTTTGCCCCCTCTAGTAGTTATGTTCTTTACCTGCTCAATGTTAGTGGCAAAAGGCAATGCAGCAGCTAGCTTTATTAATTTAAGCTCTACCCTTTTATTGAGAGTGTTTTGCTCATCAAAGGCAGTTAATAGAAATTCCATTTTATTGTGTATATCTTTTAAAGACGATTCATTTGTATCTAGCCTTTGTTTCACTTCATCATTAGTTTTGGTCTGTTGAGTAATTATCTCTTTTAATGAAAGTTGCTTGAAAGTATTACCTGAATTCATACCTTTGCTATTGGGTTGACTTGAGGTAGGTTGATATTTGTATGCTGTTTCAATGGCCCTTTGATCTTCTTTGAACTTGGCCCTCTGGTCAATCCAATGGTGCAAATTTTCCATCTTGGTTGATAATGCATTTACTTCTTCTAGTATTTCTTCAGTTTGATGACATTGTTGAGCTTTATCTTAGAACCAGCTTTGGTTTTCTGCTATCTTATCCAAAAGTATCTCTGCTTTTCCAATTGTAAGCTCCAAGAATGATCCCTTAGCAGATGCATCTAGGCACTCCGAGCCTTCTGGGTTAATCCATGATAGAAGGTCTGCATAAGTAACCATGTGACCATTCCATGGTGAGGACAATCTGATATGTATCCTTGAAAACGCTCCCATGCTTCTTGAATGGTTTCTGTCTTCTGCTGTTGAAAACTGACAATATTTCCTCTTAAGGCAGCTGTCTTGCCTATTGGGAAAAACTTTGATAGAAAGGCATCTGACAAGTTCGTCGAGTTGTTGATGTTATCTTGATGAATGTAGAACCACTTCCTCGCTTTCCCTTCTAGTGAGAATGGAAAAAGGCGAAGCAGTATGACGTCTTTGTCGACTCCGTCGATGTGGATTGTGCTTCCAATCTCTAAGAAATTCTGTAAGTGTGCACTAGCATCTTCATGTGCCCTTCCACTGAATGGTGTAGCTTGTACCAAATTGATGAGGCTTGACTTGAGCTCGAACTCAGGTGCTCCTTCTTCTACTGCAAATCTTGGACCAGTTGGAATGTTCTCAAGGCTTGGAGCAGAGAATTCTCGTAGGGTCTTCTGTGCCATAGCTTCAGCAATTGGTAGGTAGCTTCTTCTTCCTTTCTTGATTACTTTGGTTCTGATGATGAAGAGTTGAATGTACCAAAGTCAATTCTGATATACCCTGTATAAAAATATAAACATAGAAAAACAACAAGGTGAACCTGCCAAAGCAGAGGTGCCTTGTTATGATTTCTCACTTAGTAGCTGTTTTATGCAATTATTTCTCTATAGTCTAGTCTAATATTTTATATGAATAACCTTGACTGATTTCCTGACTTTCCTTACCGTTCGTATGTGTTTCCTTCTAGTCCCCGTCAACGGCGCCCGAAATGCTTGTTGACACTAGCTAACACCACTTAGATACTAGGTTGACATCCCCAGCATGGTGCCAGAGTGTACAAAGGTATTTATGAATGTAAAGGCTCTCTAGAAAATAATCTATTCTATCCGCAAGCGCACAGATAAAACATGACATTGTAGCATTTCACCAGGTAAGTATTCCAGGTATCGTTATTTATAATTTTGCTCTGGAGAAAAGGATTAAATGAAGATAAGGATAAATCTATCAAGGCATAGATTAGAGATAAACTTGCAGGAACATGATTACTAATGAGGAACTCGTCACACATTCACTTACTTTGGCAGGGGGTAAGCCATAATAATAATGATAATGAAATATAAGCTCATGGGTAAATAACACAGCGATTAGAAAATAGACTACTCCTCAAATATGTAAGGTGATGTCGGATTAGCTAGAGAATGGATTCTAAGTTATCTACTATCTACTAAGTCATAACCTACTCTAATTATCTACAAGATCATATATAACATAAAAGACTCTTCATTCATGTATAAGGAACATTGCTAAAGTAAATCAGAACATCATAAGACTTACTCCGCAATACAAATTCTGCCTGTCCTATCAATGGTGGGTGGACTATATAAGAATCAACGAAGCTGTCACTATCGCGAACTACCACACGACCCGGCCAATAGGATACATTTGCAGGTAAATAACATCTAAGCACCACGCCCACATGTGATCTACCACTTAACTCCCGTGCGTCAAGAGCTAAGCGCTTTGCAAAACTTATACATAAACTCATTATCAATCAAAACTATATCAAATATAGAACTAGAGCAAACTAAGAGCATAATAAATAGAGACATAATGCAATTAGAACAAAGTATTAGAGAAATATATGAAATAATACCAATCTTTATTAGCGAAGATCTGAATCCAGAGCACTAGGCTCTACATCTCTAATTGCTATCTAATCAATCCTCTAAACTTGAAGGATTAGGGAGTAGCTAATTCTAATTCTCTGTGGGAGAGATGTCTAAACCCTAACTTTGATGGCTACCTCTGATAATGATTTCTCCTCTCTCTCCCTGGGGTGGAGTGGCCTTGATTATATAGTCCTTTCAAGTAAATTTGGGTCGTCGGATCAAACCGACATTGATCGCACGGTTTTCCTTGATCCTTTAGGTCGGTGGAGCATAATCCGCGAGATGGGTCCTCATTGGACTCCTGGCCAGGGCAGGCGCCCAAGGGGGGAGGGCGGGCACCCTGCCCCCGAGCCCGTCCGGTCTCCCGTTCGTTCCAGTGGCTTTTGGACTCTTCTAGATTGAGGAAAATTGCGCGGCACGTAATTATCTCGTTGTAAAATGACATGTGGGCCTTCTCTCCATATTTTCTGATAACCCCCTACAGAAATAGATAAACACCAAAGCTCGTGGAATTCTATCAGATAAAACCCTAATTCTATATGTTTGTTTCATTTGGATCCTTTTCCATGTTTAATTGATGGTTAAATTTAGTACTTAAGGACCGTCAACAATGAGCTTGAACTTTTTTTGCGGAAACTGGTCTTAGCTTAGCCCAAATGATAGCTAGGGCACCAATTGAAAGTTCTCCAGAAATTGATCATTGGCAGAAGGAATATACATATGGCAAGAGTCTATACAACCCTATGGCCCTCAGCAAACTTAGAACGCAAATGTACATACTAAACAAATAGTACATGGCAGCGTGTATTAGAAAAGCAGATGACTATATTTGTGTCCGAGTTAGAAACTATCATTACTTCCGTGGTGATGATATTACTTATATTCAATTTAATGAGCTACACCAACTATGCCACATGGACGCTCTTGACAAATCTCTAATGAGTTGCTTCTGTCTATAAGTGATTCTTTCTTTCAATAATGTCAATGTAACTTATCATGTACTCCCTCTATTCCAAATTGTAATTCATTCCTAGAATCTTGGAGAGTCAAAGCATTTTCACGTTTGACCAAAATTATAGAGAAAAATACTAAGATTTGTCACGTAAAGTGAGTATACTATGAAAATATAATTAAGAAAGAATATAATGATACTTAGTTAGTACCATAATAATAATTATTTTATAATGTAAATTTGGTCAAACTTAGAAAAGTTTGACTCTCCAAGATTCTTGGAATGACTTACAATTTGAGATGGAGGGAGTATATGTATAACTAATTACAGAAACCCGCTATACATATGCAGAAACATGATGAGGGACCTCAGAGTTAGAAATGACAAGGAGATTAGATTTGTGGATCCAAATGTTGTATTCAAAGACATGAAGACCCCGTATGTCTTATGGAGAACTCAAACGGAGAGAAATCTACGGAGGTTCATGATCAACCAAAAAGACAAAAGATATATACTCTTTCCCTATAACTTGAAGTAAGTGTTGTTATCGTGTGTACATTCTATTTAACTAATTAATCAGATCATTATGAAGATATATACTAATTTTGCCTACATGCACACAAATGTAGCTTTCATTGGATACTAATTGTCATTGATCTCTGGCAATGTCAATTGGTAATCTATGACTCGTTGAGAAAACCACAGGAAGATTACCAAGAAATGATAGATATTATCCAAGGGTAACACCGATCTCTAAATATTAAATTCTGCTCTTTTAACTCGGTAATAGATAATTAATAATGATCGTTTTATTGCTAGAGTTTGGGCTAGGTTCGTGCAGAAACACCGTCCAGATTTAAAGCGCCACTTTTAAAGCCTATCTTACTTTAGTGGGTTCTATGGCAGATGTTGACGGTCCTTAAGTATCAAATTTAATTATCAAATAAATAAAGAAAAGGATCCAAATACAACCAACATCTAAACTTAGGGTTTTATCTGACAGAATTCCACGAGTTTTGATGTTTGTCTATTTCTGTAGGGGGTTATCAGGAAATATGAAAGAAAGGCCCACACGTCGGGTTTACATAGAGATATTAACGTGCCGCGCAATTTTCTACCATCTAGAAGACTCCAGAAGCCACGGGAACGAATGGGAGGCCGATCGGGCCCGGGGGCAGGGCGCCCGCCCAAGTCCCTTGGGTGCCCGCCCAGCTACAGTAACCAATCAGCTTCAACTTCGCGGATCATGCTCCACCAACCTAATACTTCAAGGAAAACCACACGATCAATGTCGGTTTGATCCGACGGCCCAGATTCATCTGAAAAGACTATATAACCAGACCCCCTGGCCCCTGGAGGAGGCACCCCTTGATCATTATTCATTATTCATAGACAGAGCAAAAGCTAGGGTTTAGAGATGAGAGCTCTCCTCTCTTCTCTAAACTAGAGTAGATCTAGATAGTAGCAAGATGGAGAGCGAAGGAGGATTAGAGGAGAGGCCGGCCTGTCGGTTCTTCCTCCGGTTGTACTTCGTCATGATCAAGCTCTAATCAAGCTTGCTCATGGGATGACTCTGGTAATCTACTTCTAATTCATTATGCAATTGCTAATTATGTATGTTCTGGTTCACAACTCTTTTGAGTACTTTAATCTATAGGACGCTATAGGTGAGAGTTGTAGTATAGGTGTAAGCGAGGTGCTTAGATCTAGATTACTTGTGGTATCCCTTGTCTAGCTGGATCGTGTGGTAGGCCGCGTAGGTGACAGTTACGTTGGTCCTCTGTAGTCCACCTCTCGTTAGCAGGACGGGTAGGGTTTATCGGCCTATGGATAAGCATCCTTTGTGGTGTACTCTTATCACGTGGTTCGTCCCAGACATAGACATACTCCTTTGAAGTAGAGAAACCATAGTTATCCTCTCTATTCTGCTACCATCGCCCATATACTAGAATTGCTCTACTCTCTATTACCATATTATCACTCACTGTTATCTTACCTTTAATATTGTTCTTATTCGATTCTACCATCTTTCCTATTTACACCTATTTACTTATCTTGGTTAAGTTAGAGCGTAGATCAGTTCTCCCGTTTCCCTGTGGATACGATAAAACCTTTAACCGGATAAAAATCTTCAACGGTATCCGTGCGCTTGCGGATTATCTGTGTGCGTATAAATACCATAGTACACTCTAGTGCCATGCTGGGGATGACAACCTAGTATTCAAGTGGTGTTAGCAAGTGTCAACAAGCATTTTTGGCGCCGTTGCCGGGGAAACGGTTGCTGAGTTGACTACGAACTAGCTTAATCATTTTTCTAAAAAAAATAAAAATAAAAAAATATATTTTCCTTTTATCCTTTGCCTCATCTCTGCTAATCTTTCTTCTTATCTAATCCTTGATCTCTGGTCTATCATGAATTCAAACATGTCTATCTATGAATTTCATAGACCTACGGGCACACATCTCGAACCACCAAAATCTTCAAAGCCTATCATAGCATCTAGTTTTGAGATAGACCCCGAATACATAGAATTTGTTCAAAAACAACCTTTCTCAGGAGAAGGTGAGGAAAACCCATACACACACCTAAGAGAGTTTTACCGAGTCTGTGACCTCCTTCGCATAGAAGGAATGTCCGATGAGACCCTCAAATGGAAGCTCTTTCCGTTCTCTTTAACGGGAAAAGCTAGACATTGGTACAAACTCAAAGTAGGGAGTGTTCATGGAGATTGGAAGGAGTTACATAATAGTTTTCTTTTAAAATATTTTCCAATCTCCAAAGTGGTGGAACTTCAGCGTGAGATTCTTTCTTTTAGACAACTGGAAGAAGAATCTCTTGGCAAATCATGGGACCGCTTTATTAACCTTACTCTCACTGGCCCAAAGCTTTTTATTCCAGAAGAAGTTCTTCTAATTCACTTTTTTGAGGGCCTTAGTAGGAAAAATAAGCAAACCCTTCATGCGGCCTCTGGAGGATCTTTCCACCACCTATCCGCTAGTGATGCTTGGAATTTGATTGATTTAATGAGCGGAAAGTCTCCTAGCTTTTATATCCCTGAGAAAGAGAAAGAACCAGTTTCTAGACAAGAAGAAGAGGTTTCGATAGCCAGATCACAACCACTTCAATTCCAAACTTTAGCTATCGATCCTAAACCATCAATACCCCAAAATTCTCCAAGGGAGGAAGGAATTCCGACCTTAAATCTTTCAGATGCTGATGGTTTAGACTTCTGGTTCCATAAGAGACCTTCAAGCAGGGATAATTCAAATCCTCGCAATAATGGTTCTCTTAGAGAATGTCCTAGTTCCTGTTATGAAGAAGTCGAGGATGACATATCAAGTGAAGGAGAGCTAAGCCATATTGAAAATTCTAACACCTGCCCTTTCCTGATCACAAGTTCTAAATGGCTAGAATGTGTAGAATGGATGGATAAGGAAGAAGCCTTAATGAATTCTGACTTTGGTTCAATTTCAAATGGTGAGTTCTTGACTCCCTTTGAAGATGAGATTCATCCAACTATAGAAGAGGACATAGGTGAGACCAATCCAGGAGAAACTCTGAACATTCAGATTGGAGACGAAGATAACATTAATGAGCATGGAATTTATTTCATAGCCACTTTGTTTACTCCATGCTCATATGCAACATCTTCCCAATCTATTGGTCTCTCCAACATCACCACATTTGAGATCTCCAACCCCCTCTTCCTTTCTATTTATAAAAAGTTTAAAAGGGCGGTTGTCGATGCATATGTCTATAATAAATATTGCAGATCTCGTTGAGTTGATCTTGATTTAGGTCAGCGTTGGAAGGGAAACCACTTCGCCGACATAAATTGATGGTTTCCCAAGGACAAGCTTAGTGTCTTAAAATAAGCACTGATCAGATTGTAACATGAACTTTTAATTATTTACAACATTACCTTGTGTATTGAGCATATAAGGATAATTGTAAAAATATTCCTTCGGGTATTCTTGTCACTAACCTCTCCAGGATTGGAGCAAGAAGATCGGATAAATGACAAGTACAAGGTATGTCCAACCAATCATCATGCAACACTGAATTAAATTCATCCAAACTTGAATTCTGCAGAATTCAAGCTTGGGGGAGTACTTTACATAAAAACATCCTTTGCCATGTTGCTATGTTGGTTGTCCCTACCTTTAAGACATGCTCAATTTGTTAAATACTAATCACACTACTTCATCTCCACTTGAGTAGATCTCTATAAATGCTGTCATGCTACCTTTGTCTATTTACTAGTAAGTGTTAGTTTGGAAGTACTGCACATACTTCTATTGGCTTTTAAATTAAGCATGGTGCTTAGGTTAAACAACCTTCCTTAATCTGATTAGACATGGAGTCTAGTTCGGTTATTGAACTAAAAACTGCTTGTGTAGACATTGGTATATTTTTGTCGGACTAACCCCTGCAGAAAAACTTTCAATATCGATTTGGGAAGTCCTGAGATAAACTCACATCAGAGACGAAGAGAGTGACACATGAAGTTTAATAATTTGCACAAGAAGGACATAGCTCATAAGAGATGATCCATGGAGGGTGCCACAAACACGATGCACAACCGCTAAGAAAGGAAAGCTTCCACAAGGTGATACTATACCATCACTCTTCAATTAAGGTAACATCTTAAGGTACGTGATTATCACTTTTATAAGTTTCTCCTTGGTTCTAGCGTTCATATAAATAAAAGAGACAAACATGTATGATTTACAACTCTAGATTAACCAACCCAACTGATTCAACATGTTTAGTCCTTTAATCCTTGTTCTTAGTACTACCTCCATGATCCCACACTCCTAATCATATGAGCTAAAATGTTACACATTCAATCTTCGAGAGATATAAAGAAAAAGACATACATAGATAGATTATCTTTCCATAAGGTTGAGCGATCTGATCGGACAAATGTTATAAGTGCTACACTCATGAACTTATCATCCATCAACTTTGTCTTGCTCACTATGCTTAGGGTTAGAGAAGAACAAATACACTTTAGGTTCTATTGGTGTTTTCCACCAACAGGACCCATGCACTTGATCTCTGCCTTGTCTCTATGAGCAGGTACACTTTGAGCAAAACATGGAGGAGTTTTATAACTCTCAGACTCTACCAAATGAAGGACCTGGATCTACGAGCACAAACACACTGAGCAAGATACTGCCAAACACCACACTTCGAACTACTGGGCAAACGAAGAACATGGGTGACACCGTATTAAGAGGTGCAGACGTCAAGGTCCACACCTGAATCAAATGACGCACCTAAAGAATGAAGACGGTGAGAAGTCTTGTTCAGAAGACTTAAAACATTGAATCCTCGCTGAAAGGTAAAATCAGTAGTTATCCATATTTATTCTTTCTGCATTCCCTTTTCCCTTTAATTATATCACTTTCCTTAAATGGCTTGTAAGTTAATCATGCTATCTTGAAAAGAAAATAAAAATGTTAAAAAATACTAAGCCCCATGTGAGTATACGAGTGGCATAAAACCCATAAGTACCTTCACTATGGTGGCATAAAAATAAAATAAATATTTCTTTTCTGCTTTATAAAATAAAAATATAAAAACAGGGAGTAATATTTATTGAGGAAGCTCAACATGATGAAGGCTAGATATTTATGCTAACACTTAATTAGTTCCACAAGCTTTGTTGTCTATTTGAGCTCCACAGAATTTAAGAATCAACAAGACTAGCAGACGGAGGACATTCTAAACGCTGTCAGAATGCTGCTGACTTTCAAATACACCTCTGCCACCTGCTAGCTACATCAAGAGAAATTACGTTAAAATTCAGCTTGGGGGAGAGCACCCCCATTTATCTCGCTAAGTATTTCTATCTATCTTTATACTTATATTATATTAGAATATTAAAATACATAAACTATGAAAAACCAAATGAAGATTTTGTGCTTATATATATATATATATCTTTTGCTTAGTGTGTTTAATAAATAAATAAAGTGGCTATGCTAATCTGAATCTTAATAATAAAACTCTAGCGTGGATATGATGAATAGTTGCTCTGCCTAATTTGCAAATTTGAAGTTCTCTCTCAAGTTTAGACATAACTGTTATAATTTAAAGCTTGCTCTAGATCTAAATTTGTGGGATAAAAACTTGATCTGAAATCTAAGTTGTTAACGGATATGATATGGGAAGGTTGAGCTCCTGTTTATCTGTTCCTAGAGATACTAGAATTCTGGAGAATTTTATCTTTGAACAATCTTTAAAATATTGCATGATGAGTTCCTGTATGATGAGAGTTTAAATTCCTACCACAACCATATATACATGCTTGCTAGACTTTGAGCCACACATTGAGCATTGAGTGTGGTCAAGCTGTGTAGACCCTTAGGAGCTTGTCATGTGGTTAAATCAAGATTTCACTTGCACATTCACTCATATATGCTACTTCTACTCCGGAAGTACCATCCACATATATCCACTCATTTCCATCTCCAGAACCACCCAAAAATATTCTACTCCTAATCCGGGAGAGAATAGCCAAAAATATTTCTGTTTTCCCTTATGAAATAAATGCTCAAGTTATCTTGCTACTTCCACTTGCTATATTATCTCAAGAGATGAGTGCTCTGAAAAAAAAGAAAAGAGAAGAAAAGAGAAAGAAAATAAATAAATGAGGAAATAAAAAGGGGCAAGTGCCTGGAACCTCGAAAGAAAAGAAAAAAGAGTGAGACGAGAGGTAAAAATGGACAAATGTGTACAGGATACCCACCTGAGAGGAAAGAAAAATGAAAGATAGAGCATCTCATTCTCCTCATAAAGTTTCAAAAAGCAAGGAAGGTATGTATCCCCTCAAAAGAGCAAAAGTAGAATTAGACTTTCACCATTGTTATCACCATCATCACCATACACCATTCATTCGCCACACATGCACATCTTGATTTGACTTATTGATTTGTTTCTTTGGATCCATGGTTTGACTATACAATAAATGTCTTGTAAGTATGTATACTTTATCTCCCACCTATGAGCTCCAGATATTAAAGCCGTATTAGAGTAGGGTGAGAGAGAAGGCAATGTCACTATGCCTTATACCACAAATACCACATATCTTGAGAGAAGGCATATACCATCACTGCCTTGGTAAGGATCCAGAAATACCACAAAAGAGAGATTTAGAGAGTCATACAAGGAATCTCTGAGTTTTATTTGAAAATCTGCAAAAACTCCAGAGCTATAGCTGATCAAGAATAAGAGACATGGCACTTGGCTAGACTGTTCTATCTTTTAACAACTCAAGACAGAAGTGACGGTTACAAGTCCCATGGTGAAAGGTAAAGTAAGTAATTTTTAGTTCTTGACAGTTTACTCTAACTCAGAGATGAGATCTTTTTTAAAAGCATGTGTACCGTCAAATTTTAAGATATTGCAACAACTTCTGATCCATTGCTGAGTCTATCCTTGCTCAGGGACGAGCAAGAGGTAAGCTTGGGGGAGTTTGTTGACGGTCCTTAAGTATCAAATTTAATTATCAAATAAATAAAGAAAAGGATCCAAATACAACCAACATCTAAACTTAGGGTTTTATCTGATAGAATTCCACGAGTTTTGGTGTTTGTCTATTTCTGTAGGGGGTTATCAGGAAATATGAAAGAAAGGCCCACACGTCGGGTTTACATAGAGATATTAACGTGCCGCGCAATTTTCTACCATCTAGAAGACTCCAGAAGCCACGGGAACGAACGGGAGGCCGATCGGGCCCGGGGGCAGGGCGCCCGCCCAAGTCCCTTGGGTGCCCGCCCAGCTACAGTAACCAATCAGCTTCAACTTCACGGATCATGCTCCACCGACCTAATACTTCAAGGAAAACCACACGATCAATGTCAGTTTGATCCGACGGCCCAGATTCATCTGAAAAGACTATATAACTAGTCCCCCTGGCCTCTGGAGGAGGCACCCCTGATCATTATTCATTATTCATAGACAGAGCAAAAGCTAGGGTTTAGAGATGAGAGCTCTCCTCTCTTCTCTAAACTAGAGTAGATCTAGATAGTAGCAAGATGGAGAGCGAAGGAGGATTAGAGGAGAGGCCGGCCTGTCGGTTCTTCCTCCGGTTGTACTTCGTCATGATCAAGCTCTAATCAAGCTTGCTCATGGGATGACTCTGGTAATCTACTTCTAATTCATTATGCAATTACTAATTATGTATTTTCTGGTTCACAACTCTTTTGAGTACTTTAATCTATAGGACGCTATAGGTGAGAGTTGTAGTATAGGTGTAAGCGAGGTGCTTAGATCTAGATTACTTGTGGATATCCCTTGTCTAGCTGGATCGTGTGGTAGGCCGCGTAGGTGACAGTTACGTTGGTCCTCTGTAGTCCACCTCTCGTTAGCAGGACGGGTAGGGTTTATCGGCCTATGGATAAGCATCCTTTGTGGTGTACTCTTATCACGTGGTTCGTCCCAGACATAGACATACACCTTTGAAGTAGAGAAACCATAGTTATCCTCTCTATTCTGCTACCATCGCCCATATACTAGAATTGCTCTACTCTCTATTCCCATATTATCACTCACTGTTATCTTACCTTTAATATTGTTCTTATTCGATTCTACCATCTTTCCTATTTACACCTATTTACTTATCTTGGTTAAGTTAGAGCGTAGATCAGTTCTCCCGTTTCCCTGTGGATACGATAAAACCTTTAACCGGGTAAAAAGCTTCAACGGTATCCGTGCGCTTGCGGATTATCTGTGTGCGTATAAATACCATAGTACACTCTAGTGCCATGCTGGGGATGACAACCTAGTATTCAAGTGGTGTTAGCAAGTGTCAACAGCAGACACCGGGCAACAATTTGTGTGTCTACTATGTGTGCGAGTTTATGACGGTTTATGCTAAAAGAACTAATCTTGAGCACCTAAAAGTAAGTAACATGTAAATATAATAAGTTTATTTCATTTATTTATTGCTATTTAATAAATCCTATTCATACCTCTAACTTTTTTCTTTAATGTCTATTAAAGGAGACGTGGTTGAAGGAGCAGGTGTTGGATGTGGTCCGCCTAAAAGGAATTCAAGAGACAATCGTAGGATTTCTTAACGACCAAGTTCTGAATCCCGGCGGCGAGTGTTACTTCAACCCTGAGGAGCCAATGAAACCAAATCAGGATGATCATTTGTACGATGCTTGAGTGGCAGAGATAAATTTTGTTGTAAATACTTTGTGTGTGATGCATGTGTAAATATTATATTATGGACCTATAGATACATATATAATATATATAGTGTTTTATAGTATATTTATATGTAATGCTTTAAATGATAAAAATTATAGGTGCGCATTTCCATAAACTAGCAGCAAACAATATGCATCCGAAAATAATAATAACATAATTGTAAACTCTAAATGGAAAACCAAAAGGAAAAAAAGAAAAAAAAGAAAAAACTCTTTAGTCCCGGTTGGTAACACCAACCGGGACTAAAAGTGGAGACCAGGTGGCACACCGTGGCGCACCTTTTAGTCCCGGTTGCTTTTACCAACCGGGACTAAAGGTGGATCTTTAGTCCCGGCTCTCGAAACCGGGACTAAAGGTGGGATATTTAGTCCCGAAACCTTAGCCCCGGTTCCGTAGCCGCGACTAAAGCGCTTACGGCTTGGGGCTAAAGCCCATTCGTGTACCAGTGGGAGGATAGAAAAATTACATTTATTTGAACGCCTTAATCGAAGTGATTTATTTGTAATATATAGATTATTTGATCAAATCATGCTGCATGTCAATGATATATGTGAGGCATTAATAATATAGAATATATTGACAGTATACAATAACCTCTATTTTAATGTACCTATAAAATATGTCAACCAGGAAGAAATGAAGCCACTAGACTAGGTTGTGAGTACAATACACTTAGTGTCCGGTACAGGCCTCACCCGGTAGTGACAATTCACCATTAGGTATGGTGCAAAAACCCAACAATGACACTCATCGTACCGGTGCTAGGTAGAGGCGTGATCCAGCAGTGACGTTCAAACTATCAATGCCAGGTGGAGACATATATACATAACATGGCAATGATGTTCAATCTATCTTGCAGGTTATTAGGGGCTAGACCCAATATTGATATCATCCTACACACTACTGCATACGGAGGCTTTGCCGAGAGCCACAGACTCTCGGCAAAGGCAATCCTGCTCTCGGCAAAGCCTTTGCCGAGAGGGACTCTCGGCAAAGCCCTATCGGCACATCTCTTATCGGCAAAATGGTCTTTGCCGAGAGTCATTCATCGGGCTCTCGGCAAAGAGTTTGCCGAGAGGCAAACCGAGCTCTCGGCAAAGAAAAGTAGCCGTTACGGCTGTTGGCGGTTGACGGCAACTTTGCCGAGAGCTACCTGACCAAGCTCTCGGCAAAGAAATTTATTTTTTTTTCCTGGGAAAGGTCTTTGCCGAGAGCTGGCAGGAGTGCTCTCGGCAAAGTATTTATTTTTTTTTTTGAAACCTCTTTGCCGAGAGCCTCCAGAGGGCTCTCGGCAAAGCTGGTTATTTTGGACATGTAGGTGGGCTTCTTTGCCGAGAGCCCTGGAGCCGGCTCTCGGCAAATCGACCATTTTTCAGTTTTGCCGAGAGTCCCTCTCGGCAAATCGACCACTTTTTCAGCTTTGCCGAGAGATGCTCTCGGCAAATGGACCAAAATATTTTTTTTCTATTTTTTCATCCAATTTCTACTGAGAAGATCATATGACACATATATTTCCAGAAAATAATATATTTCACATCCAGGAGCCTATAGCTCACATAATCGACATCGATGACAATATATACCACATAAATGATTATTTCCATCACTTTGTCCATCGTAACAAGTTCAAATACTCCAAACTAAAGTCACATACATCCAAACTAACTCCAACATGTTCAATAACCACATTCCACAAAGTTCACATGTTTAAACAAAATAAATCCATCACCACATAGTCCACATACTCCAAACTAACTGCATCTCAAGCTAAGTCGACCTGACTCACTGTGAAGGCCCCCAATTGATACGAGGGACACCTTGGCCGCGTACCGCAGGAGAGCCATCATCTGGAGGTGTCGGCGAGATGGCAGGTGTTGGAGAAATGCCAGGTGCCGCGTTTGAACCCGCTGACGGAGGCTGCACAAAGGACAACATAGTTTATTAGACAAGATGACGGCAATAACTAGTTTAGGACTTACTTGTGTCATTGAGTTTCCTCACAGGAGTATTAATAGGAGTAGTAAATACATGAGAGGGTGGCCGTGGAGCCAGTAGCGTAGCTGGAAGGGCTACACCCGTTTGGGCCCCAACCGACTGTAGGAACGCTATCATATCTGCCATCTGTTGCTGATGGGCAAGCTGGTCGGCCTCTCGCTGGCGCTCTTGAGCCTCCAACCGCTCAGCCATCCTTTGCTGCTCGGCCCTTGATGCTTCGAGCTCAGCCTACAACATTGGAAATCAAATGTTAGAGTAATGCAAAGGTAACAAAAGCAACGCGAAGTAGAACTATTGAAAAATGATGAACAACCTGGAGTGCGTCGACCCGGTGCTGTGCCGGCTCCGGCCGTGGGCGTACGGGTGGGCGGATGCTCACGCTCGTGGTCGATGCTCGGATCTGGGAGAGGGTGGGTGTAGTCGACCTGTCGATGACGCTGTTGCCAATCCAGTAGCGCCCATGCTTCTTGCCGCCTCCTATCCTCATGACAAGGTCTCCATCAATGTCATCGGTGGATGGATCGTAGTCCGGGCCATGGACCTGCCTTGCCGCCTGCGCGTAGGCGGTGACCTTGTCGTAGACGCCCGCGTTGGTGTACGCCTCGGGCGGGTCGTCCACGCTGAAGGAGACGTCAGACGACGCTGGGCCCTTGTGGGACATGCCATACGCGGCGAACAAGGAGCAAGGCTGTCCCCCGTGTGCCGCCGACTGCGAGAAAGATAGCAACAGGGTTACAAATGAGGCATAATTGAATGAATTGAAACATTACCACGTACCCATGCTTGTGCGTATCCAGAGAGGCTGCGGTTCCCCTGATGGTGTGCTACACCAGGCATACGTCGACGCCTTTCCTGGGCCGCCCTGTGCGCCTCACGAAACACGGGGTCCAGCCACTTGTCCACCATCGCCTCCCAGGCGTCAGGACAGTTAGCGCACCACCAGGCCCTCATCTTCACAGCAAGTATGTTACATATAAGAATATGAAACAATGCACTGATAGAAGGCTAAGGAATCAATATGAGAATCTACCTCTTCATCCATGTACTGCTCACGGGTCAAATCTATGTCCCGCGCCTCCGCCCTGGTCTTCATCTGTCCAAGCCTCGTCGCATAGTAGTTGATGACGGTCTGGACGCGCACGTCGTAGTGCATCTCACTGACGCGCGTCCTGACAGACGCGGCAACCACGGTGTCGGCATAGTCCTGGTCAATTCCATCCTCTAGTTTGAAGTGGCGCTGCATATAGACATGGCATTATTGCAATGATAGACCAAAGATGCAATGTATTGAGACTTGTAGTGCGAGGAAGACTTACCCAGAACTCCTTGATAACCTTATTGGCCACATGGCATTCTTGCGATGTCGGTGGCGCCCGCGTAGTGAGCAAACGTGTAGGCCGGCTCCTCCTTCCCCGCGAACTTGACAATTCCAGGGAAGTGTTCCCTGCACAAGAGACCTAGGATGCTGTTGACATGGCGAGTGCCACCACGTGCCCCTGACACAATAGTCCAGTTCCTGTAAAAGTCATTAAGAAAACATTTAAGTTTATACTCTCCATGATCAACATACCATAGGAAGTAGTAATAGTATGTAAGTAACTTACTTAGTCCCCTCGGGACGAATCACAGCGTCTAGGGCTGGGTGTGCTGGCTGAGGGAGGGACGCGGGTCCTCGCAAGTAGACACTCGACGTAGTCGAGGAAGGCTGATTTTGCACA
>NC_012878.2:39224198-39246711 GCF_000003195.3 Sorghum bicolor
AGATCTCACTAGAAGAGATGTGTGGGTTTGTAAACATCCGACGTGACGTCGTGCACGAAACTTTCTCAAATTTTTACCACAAGCTACACATGTGATATGATGACACCTCGTTTCGTTTCGTGATTTTTTGAATTCGTTTGAATTTTCCATAATTTAAAACCTATTCCGCACCGTCTCAAAAGTCAGGGTTTGTGAAGGAAATGTGCGAGAGCTAGAGTGTTTTCATGCACACGGCATTGAATTAGCATAAGTACCATGAATATCAACTTTTCGTGTATATAAACGCGTGATTTCATGCACTTGCAGTTCTAACCTACATTTTTCAAGAAATTCACTGAGACGAAAAAAAGCAAGAAATATAGCAAATATTGATAAAATTATACCAAATTTGAATATGTTGCATAACTTTAACTAGGGAGCATAGGGAAAAAATTTGGTGGCCAAAAAACAAAAAAAAAATAAATTTGCCGAGAGCCCGTGCCCTAGCTCTCGGCAAAGGACCCTCTTTGCCGAGAGCTGAACCATAGCTCTCGGCAAAGACCCAGGTTTGCCGAGAGCCTAACGGGGCTCTCGGCAAAGAAAACGGTGTTAGCCCCGTCAGTCTCTTTGCCGAGAGCTCCAGTTAGGCTCTCGGCAAAGAGCCCAATATGCCGAGAGTTTGCCTATGCCGAGAGCCGGGCTCTCGGCAAAGACATCTTTGCCGAGAGTATTTCTTCGCCGAGAGTCACCGTGGGTAAATTTCGAGTTTGCCGAGAGCCCGATAGAAAGCTCTCGGCAAACCTCAAAGCTCTAGGCAAATCTAGTGTTTCCCGTAGTGACACTGCTAGGTATGGAACCGATAATGATAGGTAAGCTCCATCATATCACTTTCGAATGTCTTTTGTGGGCTCTGATACTAACAGTGAGCCCGGGTTTAGCCAACAACAATCCATGAATGTGGAGTAGCTTGTAAAATTCACCTATTTTAGAAGATTGAGTGTGTTCAAATATAGTTCACATGTTTCATCGATAGTTTATAGGCTTCTTGTGGACGGACGTTAGCCGGCTGAATCATCTCCATGAGGAACTCACATGTCACATCACACAGGTATCATTTGATTTGCTTCGACTAATTTCGATTTTTTTTATGTGACGCATTTGATTCATTCATGTCCTTGTAATCACATTGCAACCATGCAATATCCCAACTCTATAGAGCATAATAAGCCACATCGCCAGCAGTTGAGAATCATATATCGTAATGATTCGCATCCGATCCGATCAGATGGCAAGCACGAGGCCAGGGAGGTTCCTGCGAGCCCGGTCGGGTAGCAGCCGGCTCTGCCACACCTGCTTTGACGGGGACCGCGATAACGTCGCCTTGGCCTCCTCCGCCGCCGCCGCCGCGGCGTCGGCGTCGGCGCCACCGCCACCGCCACCGCCGCCGCCGCCGAGCCTCGTCACGACGAGCGCGGTGTTGCAGTACTCGCGCACCTCGGTTACGCGGCCGCGGGGTCCCACGGTCCAGGCGTGCACCCAGTAGAGCGCGCCCGTCACGTCGGTGCCCTCGGCCAGCACGGTCGGCCCGAAGGCGTCCAGGGACCGGATCTTGAACGGGAGGCCGGCGCCGGCGCCAGCGCCGGTGAGCAGGCGCATGAGCACCAGGTGCTGGTGCGCGCGCGGGCCGTGGAACCACCAGTCCACGTCCGGGTTCAGCAGGCGGCGCACGGCGTCCACGTCGCCGCGCTCCAGCGCGCGGTACAGCTCCTCCACCACCGCCTTGCTGCTCACTGCCGGCGACGGCTCGCCGTCATCAGCGCAGAAGCCGGCATCGCCGCCGACGGCGACGACGTCGCGCTTGTCGCTAGCCAGCTCGATCGGCGACGTGAGTGAATTAACGGCTCCGGGATAGAGGGAGGAGAGAAGTAGTGTAGCCTGCTCTGGTGGAGTGTGCGCTAGAGTAGAGGTCGGTTGGTCCTTATATAGAGGAACAATTGGTGGGATGTGAGTAGATTCCAAAAGCATACGTATAATTTTACTTTTGGTGGGATAAGCTAGTGGTAATGCGATTCAGTTGCAGGTATATAGCATGTTGCTGCAGGTTAAGTATTGGATCAGCTACTTTTTTGACAATTGGATTAAGCAAGTTATTGCTACGTAGTATGTACTCACAGTGCAGTTACCTCGACATGGAATAGTTTAGTTTATATTTATATTCAGGGGGTGTTTAGTTCCCTTTCGCCTCAAAAAGATTCTAAATTTTAATTCATCATTTTGTATTTTGTAATGGAACTAAACACCATGTAAATTTTTTGACAAAAAAGTGGCTATTCTCCACTCATAAAAATTTAGCATTTTATATTTCATCATTACTTGACATTTTATATTTTGTATTCCAAGGGAAACTAAACACATCCTTAGTGAAAATGGAAGATGCTTTCCGTATCAAACACCTAATTCACAGCTATATATATATATATATATATATATATAGCTGAAAATGTCACATCGACCTAATTTGAAATTTGGTCTATGGTGACCCATGCATGTGCATATTATGACATAATTATAGAGGATTTAGTTCCACCTTGGTTGTTAAGGGTGTATTAGACCAACATATAAGGTTTCTAGAATCCATCCCACTATCCACAGGTTAATCGTTTTACGTGAAGTGGGGACGAAAACGTAAGTAAGATGGCGGTAGGTATGGTTCGCTCAACTGCAGAGTGAATCTGAGCCATTTGGACTCTGTGGCATTACAGGAATACATGTTTTTTTATGTCGTCTTTGGTGTACTGTTCCAGAAAAGCGACTGATTAGTACTAACAAAATTCCAAATGGAATTTATAAACTCCATCTATTTTTTGTGCTTGGTTTAACAAGTCTGTACTTCCCTCAGAATCATCTATACTAGTTATAAAAAATCATATTGTATTATTGATCCCATCGGTCCAAGACCAAGAGTAGTGCGCCGGACAGAGATGACAGATCATACAAAGGCGAGCAAAGATGCAATGACAGTTTTAGCTTCTTTATTACTGAATGAATAATAAAAACACACAATGCTCCGCCATTGCCAACAATCATTGAAGACCCTATGTCAATTTCGATATGCTTTAATTTGCTATTGATCCATGGCATTACCGAATTTCATTTGGACGCATGCTAAACTTTGATATGGACCAGATTCCACTAGGAATCTGCCGGCAGTGAATTTTTATTTTGTTATTACCGCTGTCCTGTCATCGTCGTTTGCATGTACAGTAATTAAGTACTAGTACTATACGACCCTATTGCACTGCAGCCTGACAAAGATTAAAGAATTAATGTGGCATTACAGTTAGTCAGTTACAGTCCAAAAAGGGGCAAAGAAAAAAATTGGCCATCCATCGATCTTGCTTTTGGCAAAAGTTAATTAAGGAATGCATCACCTGGACGAAGATCAATTGGTGAAGGCCGTGTTTGGTGATGAAGACCCATACGGGAAGCTACTATCCTGATTAGTGTCAGTCTAGTCAGCATGTAGCGCACTGGTGTTCCCTGCACGGCTTCATCATCTATCGCTCGCTCGTCGGTTTCTGCAACGCTTTATATGCGTCAGTGCGTTTCAGGGGCTGCGGCAACCAGGGGAGGAAGTTTACGAAAGGTTATCAGTGTTTGGTGCAATAGCCGCATGGATTACGAAAGATCAATGATGGGTCAAGTGATAATGTCCTGTTTCGTTCTTGGATTATGTGGCGGCTAAAGCATCTCCTAGCTACTATATATACACATAAATTTTGGTTAATTATATCACATCAGGCTACCAAGCAAAAGGAAAAATAAAATCACCTAACAGACGATGATGACTAAATCAAGTGACCCAATTTGACATATAGCTAGCTTACTCCGATGTCCTCATGATATCCTGATCTTGAAATGCTATATAAGCACCATGCATCCAATGCTTATTCGATAAGGGAATCATCTCAGGGAATAGGCAATTGGAATGTTGGTCAAGTGCTTCATATATAGAATCCTACTTGGGAGAGCAAGCATATATCCCCCCTTAAAACTGGTATGGTATCAACAATATAGCCCATATAAGACTCTTAGGCTTAGACTATGTTTGGTTCAGCTTGTAAAATGTGCTGCTATTGCAAAAAAAAAAAAGGTATAACATCAAACATACGGGTAGAACTAGAAGCTGTTTTTCCCCGAAGCAGCACCTTTCACGTAGTACAATTTTTGTAGCACATTATTTATATCCTACTTTTGGCTTTCAGTTTTCTGCTTTTCTAAATGGATGGAAATAGACAGATAGTTCAGAATTGTTTCAAGGGAGATAAAGAAAGAAGGTAGGTTTTATAGTTTTTTAAGTAAACAGCTTACACTTCATAAAAAAAAACAGCTTACAACTTTCTCAAAACACAGCTGAGAGTATCTTTTTTTTATAGTTCACAGCTCACAATAACTTTTCACAGCAGTGAAACGGTCAGCCGTGTAGCAAATCATGCATGATGTCAATTACTACTAATGCTTACTCCCTGCAGTTTCCTAATGAATGTCGTTTTGATGTTGTTTTAAGTCAAATATTTTAAATTTTAACTACAAATAAATTCTTTTAGGTCGAGTTTAAAAATATGAAAAGTAATGTAATTAGATTCATCTCGAAATATACTTTTACAAAAGTATATTTTGACTATATTTTATAAAGAGGAAATTTCACTAGCAGTCCTCGAACTTATCCTGAGTTCTCATCTTGATCCTGGTACTTTCAAATTGCACATTCAACTCCTAAACTTGTTTCGAGTTCTCATCCAGGTCTCGATACTTTTAAATTGCTTGTAGCTCCCTAATCTTGTCTCAAGTTCTCATTTAGGCCCTAAATTATGCATTTAGCTCCCTAAACTTATCTCAAGTTCTCATCCTAGTCCTAGTACTTCAAAAATACACGCCCAGCTCCTTAAAATTGTATTATAGTACCATTCTAGTCCATCACCTCCCCATACACTGTGTTGCATGTGCAGACCTAGCTTCCTAGGACCTACTTTGCCACTTGGCTGTCCTTGTCATACTTGTCCTATCACATGTCCCACCCAAGCATTTACCACTATGGCCCTCCTCAATTCCACTGACTCGCTCCTGCTTCACAGGGTCGTTGCTGTAGTGCAGTAGGGTGAGTGGAGCACACGACATTGCATAGTGTGGCGGGGCACGACATGGCCTAGCATGGTAACATGGGTGTGGCGCAGCACTGAAGATGTAACATAGGCAAATGTGGGGTAGGTCAAGCATGGTACGCTGCATGTGGCTACGCTGGTAAGGTGGGCATGCATGTGCAATTTGGCGAAGGTGGTACAATAATACAACTTTAGGGACTTGAGTGTACGATTTAAAAGTATCGGGACTTGTATGAGAACATGAGATAAGTTCAGGGAGCTACGTAATTTAAAAGTACCGCGACCTAGATGAGAACTTAGGACAAGTTAAGAGAGCTAAATATGTAATTTGAAAATACCAGGACTTGGATGAGAACTTAGGATAAGTTTGAGGACCGCCAACAAAATTTATTCTTTTATAAATATTTTATAGAAAAAAGTAATGATCAAAGTTTTTTTAGACCATATTGCTGTTCAAAATGTTATTCTTTAGGAAACCGGAGGGAGTACGCTTCAACTAGTATGCAAAAAAAAAAGCATTTCAAGAGGAGATCAATTATTGACATTTGTACATATATGTCAATATTCAGCATGAAAAATTCCTCCACAGAAGTACGAATTGCAGGTTATAACGCAACTCACACTAAACCGAGGATAACCAGCCATATGTCAAATCAATTTAGAGGAATATTTTCCTCCACTCAGGATGCTGCATGATATTTAGCACATGCTAATGGTCTCCAGTCTCCGGTTTTTTTTATATATTTTTATTTTTATTTTTATTTTTATAATAAAGTCTTCACTCTCCGGTAAGTTACTCTGGCAGTTGCTCCCTAACTACTCACAGATTTTTATGTTACAAAACTGAATAATTATTTACACACATGGTATTGCATTGCGCCATGATAATATTTATCTGAGGATCTGAATAGCTTATGTGTGCCACAAAGAATGTTCTCCTTTTTCTGAAAGTATCAACTACATGTGTGTTATACTATTGCATATTGCTGAATGTTTTTAACTAGTGGCTACAAATAAAAGATCAGGCAATTGCTGCCGAAGCAATTTATTACAGACGTTGAAGTTGTTTTCTCTAACCATGCGACGACTATTCTAGAAGATTATACATACAGAAGATATAAATCAAATAAGGTGGCACTCTCGAAGGCCAGGTACAGTGACCGAATGACGGCAGGTTTCTAGTAGCTTCTTCATGGGTGGTGTGTAGTCGCTTTCGATCCCCATGCGCAGCAACGAACTCTCGCTTATATATGCTTACAATTTCATAAATATCAAGGTGTTCCAACTGTCTAGTATTGAATGTTTCAATGGCCATGATGATTTAATTAGCATATAAAAGCTGCGTGATTAAGAAAACTTCTACCTCTAACCAGACATTTCCCAGTACACAGATGCCGTTTGATATCAGTTCTGGTTTACGTATCCTATTACATATGTTGAAAAGTAACTAAGATATTAAATTACCCTTCTAAAATAGTTTAGAGTGGTTTTGATAAAAATTTTGGCTGATGTGGCACGTGGGCCACACACATATTGAGTTTTAAGGCATGCCTTTTATTGAATATTTGTGCTCCTAAACGATGTCAAATATAATAAGCTACTAGAAAGTTTTATACTCTTCACAACCTGAATTTTTAGATTTCTCCTAGTGATATGGGCTTCTTCTAATATTTTAGCATTCAAAATTTAGTATAATTTTCTTAACTGTCTCCTAGTGAGATTCTCATGTGCTATGAGCATACGACTAATGGTAGTGTTTTACTACTACCTAAAAACATTAGGAGAATTCTACCATTTTGTAGTGCTTTAACCACTACAAATTTGATATAGAGTGTATCTCCATCTGAGTTTATTAAAAAATTCATAATTTTGAATTTAATAACCAGAAAGCTTAAAACAATTACCTAGGCCTCTAAATAATCTAAAATGAAAGGTTTTTCAACCGTAAAGTTACAAATCACATAACTGTATAAGACCATGTCCATGGCCAAGGTCCGATGAAAGTTCAAATAGTTTGAACTTTAAAATGTGAGAAATGTAAAAGATATTTGGGTCTCCAAATGGTCTCATATAAAAATGTCAAGCTGTAGATTGCATTTAGAGTTATAAGTTTGCTATATAGACCATGTCAACTCAGCCTGGGCATTTTTTACTTGCAAACCGCAAACCTAACCGAACCGAACCGAAATTGCGGTTTATTCGGTTTTCGGTTGCGGGTTCGGTTATGTTTTTCATGGTATTCGGTGTTCGGCCTCGGCTTCGGTTTTATACCGAAACCGAACAAACCGCAATATACGCTACAGACCAGGAACCTCCCTCCGTCACTCCTTCATCGCGGCCCACCACGTCCCACTCGCTGATCCCAGGCCTCAGTCCTCACGCCGCCCAGCGCCCACGCCCAGTGCGCAGGCCGCAGGCGCAGCGCCCGCTCGCGGCTCGCCCGTGACCCGTCGCAGAGTCGCCCCGGACGGCCGGACTCGCCCACCCAGTCGCAGTCTCGCAGAGTCGCCCCCATCCCGATTCACTCGCAAGTCGCAACAACGCAAACCCTAGGCAGAGGGGCGGCGCCGTGGCGGCGGCCCTAGCAGAGCGCGGCGAGCCGGCGACGCTCCCAGTCCCAGACGACCCCCGTTCCCGGCTACAACGGCGCCCCCCGGAAGGCCCTAGCAGAAGAGCGCGGCGGCGCCTGGCGCCTGTGGACGGCCGGCGGCCAACTGGGGCAGGTTGCGGCGAGGAGAAGGTGGTTAGCAACACCCTCCTGAAGTTCTCCGACAAGACAACGGCGGCTACGACGGAGCAGTCCTCCTATGTAAGTTAGATCAAGCTTCTCCTTGTTGTTCTTAAGTCAATGTTCTGATTTCAATCATTTCGTTTGTGGATGGGGGACACAGATGAAACAGTTGCTTGTGAAGTTAATCAGTCTCAAACTCAAGAAACCGAAGCTGGAGCTTCAGTGACTGGTGTGTCATCTACTGGAGTGGTAGATCCAAGCAAGGAGCAGCAGCAGACCAACGATGGAGACAAAGCAACTGAAGAATCCAGGAAAAGAAAACCCATGGCTCCTAGATCTGATGTATGGGCTAGTTTCAGCAAGGTCAAACTGGACAATGGGGAAGAGAGAGCCAAGTGCAAGTGGTGTGAAAAGTTGTTTCATTGTGGCTCAAGAACAAATGGTACGTCATCCTTGAAAACTCATGAAGATATGCAAAAAGAATCCTAACAAACCAGTAGTTGATAATCAAGGAACTTTGCAATTGACACCATGTGCTGGCACTAGTAATCTTGGTACTGTATCCACTTGGAAATTTGATCCGAATAAACTTAGAAGGTTGTTTGCTGAAATGATAATTGAAGATGAACAACCATTTGTCTTGTCTGAACGTTCTGGTCTTAGAAAGTTCTTAGCAGAAGCATGTCCACGATTTATTCTGCCATCTAGAAGGACAGTCACTAGAGCTTGTGTTAAAGTATATGAAGATGAGAAAGAAAAGCTCAAGAAATATTTTAAGGAAAATTGTGAAAGAGTTTGCCTCACAACTGACACATGGACAGCTAGGAATAGCCAAAACTACATGTGTGTTACAGCCCATTTTATTGACAATGAATGGATTCTTAGAAAAGCAATTATTGGTTTCTTCTTGGTTAAGGGGCATAGAGGGGAGGACATTGGGAAATCATTAGAGAATTGCTTGGCTGAGTGGGGCATTGAGAAGGTTTTTACAATAACATTAGACAATGCTAGTGCAAACAATAATGCAGTCAAGTACATGAGGCGGATCTTGAATGAGTCAAAAGGTTGTTTTGCTGAAGGAGAGTACGTGCACATGCGATGTGCTGCTCACATTGTCAACCTAATAGTAGGTGATGGCTTGAAGGAAATTGGTACATCAATTCAGCGTGTCCGTGCTGCAGTTAAGTTCATCAGGGGTGGGTCTTCTAGGTTGGTGAAATTTAAGAAATGTGCTGAGTTAGCCAAGGTACAGAGTAAAGCATTTCTGAACTTGGATATTTGCACTAGATGGAACTCAACGTACCTAATGTTACATGCTGCAGAGAAGTATGAGAAAGCATTTGAAAGATACAGTGATGAGGACCCATACTACAGATTAGAATTAGAAGGAGAGAATGGTCCAGGGGTGCCAACAAAAGCAGATTGGGAGAAGGCTAGGAAGACGGCTGACTTTCTTGAACACTTTTATGACCTCACTCTCCGTGTTTCTATACAAACAAAGCCAACATCTCACACTTATTTTCATGAGATTGCTGAATTATTACTATTGCTAAGAGAAATGGGTCACAGTGAAGACAACCTGAGCAAAGAAATGGCTGCAAGAATGCTAGTCAAATTCTACAAGTACTGGGGAGAGAAGTATGGTGAGAGGCAGGGGGACAGAGAGAAGAGAGGAGAGAAAGATAAGGGGGATCAATTGCTGAACTTTAGTGTTTACTATTTTGTTGCTATTGATCCTAGATACAAATTGTCAAATTGCATCAAATTGGGAATCAAGGTGATGTTTGGGGATACAATAGGAGACAAATTGTGGGAAACAGTGAACACTTATTTTCGTGCTTTGTTTGAAGAGTACAAGGAGATGTATGCCCGAAAAGATAAGACTTCACAACCTACTGAGTCTGAATCTACAACTGAAAATGGCAAAAAAAAGGGTAGGTGGATGGAAATGGCTCAGCAGATGAACAGTGAGGGTGGCACTGTCAAATCTGAGGTAGACAAGTATCTCTCAGAAGATAATGAGCCGGACACAAAAGACTTTGACATTCTAAAGTGGTGGAAGGCCAATGCAACAAGATTCCCGATATTATCTAGGTTGGCTCGTGATCTGTTGGCAATTCCTATCACCTCAGTAGCCTCTGAATCAGCCTTCAGTGCTGGTGGCCGAACTCTTGATGACTTTAGGACCTCACTAACCCCAAAAATGGTTGAGCGCCTCGTTTGTGCAAATGATTGGCTACGTGGAAGTGGAGGAAAATATGTTAGTGTTGAAGAGGACACCGAACAATTGACTTTGCTTGAGGAAGGTAACATACTAAATTCTTATTTGATTCTAAAATGCTTCATGATTCATACACAACACTTAGATCATATATTATTTTAGAACTTGGTGGCCTTTCCATTTCTAAGGATGATACTCCAGCTACTTCTGTGTCTTGAACAATTGGTATAAGGTATATTTGTATTGCAGGTTTTGTACATTCATTTGTTAAATATTTCTTGGAACTGGAATGCTAAGATCACTAATTGAGATTACTTGATGGCTGCAGGACTGCTGATGCTGGCACATGCTGGTTGCTGCTGGCTGCTGCTCGCCTGGTCCTGGCGTCCTGCACTCCTGCTGCTGTTGCTGGACGCCTGGAGCCCTGGACCAAGGACCATGCTGGATGTTTAATTATTTAATAATGAAGAACTTTTGAAACTATATTTGCTGCCTTGTTGATTTGTGTACTGAGAATGTGAGATACTGAGATGCACTACTTTTAAATTTTCATGTTAAGATGTTGTTTTAATATGCTGTTGCTTGCAATCTGCTGTTGTTTGAATGTGCTGATGCCATTATGTTCGGTTATTGCGGTTAAAAACCGAAAACCGAATTTAAAAATCGAACCGAAATTCTGCGGTTTTCATTTCTTTGGATAACCGATCGGTGCTTATTTGCTGGAACCGAAATATTTTTAACCGAACCGAACCGAACCGAATTTGCGGTTAAAACCGAACGCCCAGGCTATTGTCAACATCTTATGCCTCTAAATGATCTTAGATAGTCTTTGCAAAAATGATGATCTCAGACTTTGCAAAAAGAATGATCTTAGATAAAAAGTTGTTAACAAATTTTAAGTTTGACCAATTTTATAGAAAAATACATCAATACCTATGACATAAAATGAGTATCTTATAAAAATATATTCTATAATAAATCTAATGGTACTAATTTGATACTATATATTTTAGCTTTTTTCTATAAATTCGGTCAAAGTTTAAAAATTTTGACTTAAGATAAATCTAGGAATTAAAGCAAGGGACTGAGGGAATATATTAGATTGAGAGCTGCAATTTTGGTATATACCATGTCAACATCATAGATAATCTCAAAAAATCAAATTTCCAAATTTCATTAACTTAAAACTATATTTGAGCCTCTAAAAGATCTCATATAAAAAAGATTACCAACTACTACAAAGTTGTATATCGTATCAAGCTCTGTTATTTTGACATAAAGTTTGTATTCATCCGACTTAATATAGAAAAGTCATAATTTTTAATAACAAAGGAGAGATCACATAGTATATGGCCCACCGTCATGTAGCAAAGTCACACAGGAAACCATTTAAAATGATTAAGGATATTTTATCTAATTTTAAAATTTGAGGTCGTCAATCTTCCAGAAATTGAGTTTGAAGATGTTTTTTTAAATTCAACAACATTTAGAGGGTAAATAGATTACACTAAAATTTATATCCTAATATATAATTATCTCATACTAGAAATCACATGGGCAGGGCGGGAGATGATAGAATATAGCAGGTCGCGACGCGGCTCCCTCACCAAATCGCCAATCATCCTTTATTCCTCGCTGGAGTCTCTAGTGTTGAAATATTGATACTACTGACTTCGATTAAGGTGCTATTTGGTTCGATGTTTTTGTTGGGGCTGGCCGCATTCTTCCCCCTGGTAGCGTCGAAGGATATCCTTCACCTAAGAAACCTTCGTACGAATACGTGCGGAGGATCATGAGAAAGACTAACGTTGACGACTCGTCTTATCGTGCTAAGTGTATGCAGGGACTGAGACACCCGCGGAGGTCCGCAAGCAGAGAAAGGAGGAGCCTCCGATCCTCCCAAGTCCGAGGTTGGCGAGGAACCTCCGGAGTGGCCGGGCCGAGGAACCTCCGGCGCGGCCAGGCTGAGGAACCTCCGACAAGGAAGCGTGGAAGGATTGGTGGCCGAGCGGGCTGAGGAACCTCCGGAGTGGCCGGGACAAGGAACCTCCGGCGCGGCCAGGCTGAGGAACCTCTGACAAGGAAGCGTCGAAGGATCGGCAGCCGAGCGAAGGATCCGAGCCTCCGACCAGCTGAAGCCCTAGACACGGGACACACGCAGGGTTCGTAGTGTGAAATTACACAAATGGCTTAGGGTCAGTAGACTGTGATATGAGAATATGCTGGGATATTTCACCACTGTCACAGGGCATTTCTGTAATTGTCTTAGGTCGGTTTCCGGGCCCTATATAAGGGACGTGATACCGTCATTAAGGAGAGAGGGCATTCATTGTTTCCACCTACTGTTGAGCCCACTGTTCATTTACTGTTGAGCCTCTCACGGCACCGAGTGAGAAGGTTCTCGTTTCACTGTGTTGCTGGGGAGTGCAGTACGCCTTCTCCCAACATTGGCGCCCACCGTGGGGCTCGAAGGATCACCTACGATGGCTGGAAAGAGATCAAGCACCACAAGACCTCGAGCGGAGTCCTCTAGGAGAGGAAGGCCGAGGAGGGCCGTGCGGAGTGCGTATGCGACCGCAGAGGAGGAGGGCCCTGAGGACGAGCAGCCGGAGACTGTGCAACAAGAGGCCGGCCAGGAACCTCCTCCCACCGCGGGGCCAGCACAACCAACGGCCACGCAAGAGCTCCAGCTACTACAAGCGCAGCTGCAGAACCTTCAGCAAGAGCGATACCGGATCGCTGCCGCCTACGCCGCCAGCCAGGAGGCAGCACTGGCAGCGGCGCAAGCAACTGAGATTAGGCAACAGCTCTCAATCTTGCAAGCAAAGATCTTTAGCATGCAACCTCCACCTCAGCCGACGATCCAGCCCGCTGTTCTACCCAGCGCCGGTACAACGGTAAATGTGCAGCCGACAAGCTACGGTGGCACGATGCGGAGCACATTGGACCTTCGTTCTCCTCTGTCCGAAGGATTGTAGACCTCACCCTGGCCGGCTACCTACAAGCCGATCACGCTCCCCAAGTTCAACGGAAAGACAGACCCCCGCCAATTCTTGATGAGTTTCGAGGTGGTTGTGGCTTTAGCCGGGGGGAATGAAATTGTGATGGCGAAATCCTTTGTGATCGCGGCCGAAGGAGATGCCTTGGCATGGTAGTCGATGCTCAGACCTGGGTCGATCTATTCTTGGGAGAACCTTCGTGACAAGATTCTGGCAAACTTCCAAGGATTCGCTGTTGAGTCACTAACCTCCACGGACCTGTTCCAATGTCGGCAGAGTCAGGGAGAAGCACTGCGGGACTACTTCCAAAGGTTTGTGCAGACTAAGGCGAGAGCACCCGGCGTGCTGGAGGAGGTTGCCATAGAGGCAGCCATCAAAGGCCTTCGCATAGGGCCCTTTGCAGCTCACTTGGCCAGAGAAAAAGCCAGCGTTCATGCACGAGTTGTACCACGAGTTCGAGAAGTACTGCAAGTCGGACAACGACTTCCGCAAGAGGTTGGAGGAGCAGAACTCAACTCGCAGAAGAAGAACCTTAGCCAAGATGAGCGCCGCCCACAGAGAGAGGCTAGTGGGCAGATGATGAATATTGAGCAACCAAGGAACGACAAGCCGGGGCATAACCGCCCACCGGCAGAACCGCGGAGCTCAGAACGCGCATCCAATCAAGTCGGAGGAGGAGGTCAGAACAGAGGATGGCAAAAGAATCAGAAGCAGTGGCAGCGGAAGCAATATTGTTTCTTCCATAGAGAGGAGAAGGGTCACTCGACCAGAGATTGCCCAGATGCAAAAGAAACTCAAGAGAGCATCAAGAGCAGGTCGGCTCCGCAACCTCCGCCGTCAGTCGCCCAACCTCGAGAAGTGAATCACACATTCCCACAGACCTTCTACCACTCATATGTCGGAGGATCGGGCCAGCAGCACCCAGCTCCAATTCAGCCCAGCGTGCTAGCCTCCGCTTACTATCCCAGCTTCCTACCAGCTTGGCGCCCAACACAGCAGCCCGCAGAGCATAACCTGCAACCAACCTATGCTCCTCCACGACCCCCACAGATTACATATATCGAAACCCCGCAACCCCACCAGTAGTCACTACCTCCCCCAAACCAACTACAGTTAATCCAAGCTCCGCCTCCACCAAAACCAGAACCCCACCCTGGCAATCAGATCGGCCCCCATACACCGCTGTCCACGATCAGAATGATTTTGACAATAGCTGGAGGGTCCTCAATGGAGTTCCAGACCAAGAAGCAAAAGAAGGATCACCTTCGTCTGGTGAACAACATTGCTGTGCAGGGCCCGGTCCGATGCACCGATTGGTCCAAAACCCCAATAACCTTCACCGAGGAAGATCTAAGGTTAGAAAGCTACCCACAAACGGATGCAATGGTCATAACAGCGAATGTTGCAGGTTGGGGAGTCAGCAGGATCTTAGTAGACTCATGAAGTTCCACAGACATAATATTCGTCGGAACCTTCGACCAAATGAAGCTCAGCAGAAACCAGCTCCAACCTTCGGAATCACCTTTGATCAGGTTCGGAGGAAAGCAGATACACGCTCTGGGTAAGGTCGCCCTACCTGTATCCTTTGGCACTTCGGAAAATGCAAGGACAGAATATATCACCTTCGACGTGGTAGACCTGCATTACCCATACAATGCCATATTTGGGCCGGGGTTCTTGAACAAATTCAATGCGGCTGCTCACATGGGGTACCTGTGCATGAAAGTCCCGGCATTGCACGGAGTGATCACTGTGCACGGAAGTCAAAAAGAGGTGAGGAACATAGAGAAAGCAATCTACAAGTCTTTCTGGAACATAAACTCCGTGGACTCCACGCAAGAAGAAGCTTGCCAGCCACCAGACATGCCAAGGGGGAAGACAGACCTGGCTGATCAGGAGGAAACGAAATGTGTCCCTCTGCTGGAGGCAGTTCCAGATAGGAGAGTCAGCATATTCGCCACCCTCAGCAGAGATGAGGAGCTTGAGTTGCTGGACGTGCTACAGAAGAATCAAGATATCTTTGCCTGGAGTACCACTGACCTGCAGGGAGTTAGTAGAGACATCATAGAGCATTCGCTAGACATCGACCTAAGAATGAGGCCGAAGAAACAAAGACAAAGGAAAATGTCTGAAGAGAGAACCTTAGCGGCGAAGGCAGAGGTGCAGAGGCTTCTGGACGCAAATGTCATCAGGGAGATCATGTACCCAGAATGGCTGGCAAATGTGGTCCTGGTCCCCAAGAAGAATGGCAAAATGAGAATGTGCATAGATTTCATAGATCTCAACAAAGCTTGTGTCAAAGATTCCTTCCCCTTGCCAAGGATAGATACCTCTATCGACAAAGCCGCCGGTTGCCAGAGATTTTCACTGCTGGATTGCTTCTCCGAATACCACCAAATTTGGCTCAAGAAGGAAGACGAGGGAAAGGCAAGCTTCACGACTCCGTTCGGCACATATTGCTATACCAGGATGCCAGAAGGACTCAAAAACGCTGGAGCAACCTTCTCCAGGATGATGGGGAAGGTTCTGGGAAGTCAGCTGAAGAGAAACGTCATAGCCTATGTCGACGACGTCGTCGTCATGAGCAGAAACAAAGAGAATCATATCAAGGACTTACAGGAAACCTTTGTCAACCTCAGATCTGCCGGGCTCAAACTTAACCTGGAAAAATGTGTATTCGGGGTCAGCAAGGGAAAAATGCTGGGATACATCATCAGCTCCGAATGAATCAGAGCTAACCCAGATAAGACAAAGGCAATCATGTCAATGGCAGAACCTTCAAGCAAGAAAGAAGTGCAAATGTTGACTGGTCGAATAGCAGCTCTCAATAGATTCATTTCAAGATCTGCAGAGCGAAGCCTTCCATTCTTCAAAGTGCTAAGAGGAGGAGGCAAAACAGAATGGGGTCCGTGTAACATCCCTGATGTTACGGTTACTAAAAACGGATCATGTCATCATAAGCATTGCAAACCATAATTGTTAAAGCACAGTAGTATGCATCAACTTAAAATAAGCTTACTTTGATTGCTTGAGCTTAGGGAAGTAGAGTGTGCTTCTGTGGTGTGTTGTTGCTTGTGTGGTTGCTAAAACCCTAGGGTAAAAGATCTCCGAGAAAATGGGGGGGGGGAAAACCCTGATTTCTGGATCCTAGATTTGTCCCCTTTTGCTTAAGTCAAAAACTAAGCAAAATTTGAGGTTGAGTTCAAAAGCAAAGTTGTAGCTCTTGGCAAGATGTACAACTTTGGTGTTTTGAGTTTTTGAAGTTTCAATACAAAATTCAAAGTAATTTTGAAAATACAGATTTCCAGAAAGTGTCCCCTTTTCCAATTTAAACCCCCAATTCAAAATCCATTTGGAATTTTTAAAAGTGGTCAACATGAAAGTTGTAGAGCACAAAAAGTTGAGCAACTTTCATGTTGGGAGTTTTTCAAGTTGTTATACAAAATCAAAAGTAATTTTGGAAATTCTGTTTTGCCCCAATTCAAAAATTTGGAATTTCTTTGATTTGAGTTTGATTTTCAAACTGTTTGGCCAAATTCACCCTGTTACACTAAAAATCAGCTCTGGTCACCAAAACATGATTTGTAGCTTACAAAATTTGGAACAACTTTTGTTTTGACACAAATTTGACTCCAGTTCAAATTTCGGCTGAATTTTACAAAGTTCAGAAAAGAGGGGATAAGGGTCTGCTACAGTGACCCGATAGGGATCACTGGCTCCCTGTCCAGCGCGGCCGCCGTGCGCGCAGCACCGCGAGCGCCCGTGCGGGCACGCAGCTGCCTGCTTGCCTGCGTCGCCAGGCAACGTGGACGCCCTGGGCTCATCTCCTTCTCCCCTTTGAGCACCAGCGTAGGCGCCGCCGCGCGTTTCCTCCGTCCTGAGCCAGAGAACCCCGACGAGCTCCCTTCTTCAATTCACCATAACCACTCCTTCCCGAGCCAAATTGAGCAACCCAGCGTCTTCGCCACCTTCTTGCGAACCCAGTGCACCCCTAAGCTCCCTCTCTAACCCCCTCAAGCGCCCGAGCTCCTCCCTCCTCTCCAACTCCGGCCGAGACCGCCGCCGCGGAGCTCTTCCCGTGGCCACGGTGTTCCAGTGAGTATCACACCCCGCTGGCGACTGTTTCAAGTTCCTTCCGTGCCCCGGTTGCTCATGCTCTCGCTCCTTCTCCTTGAATGTGAGCAGGATCGCCGGAATAAGTTTGCCGGAGCCAGAGCTCCCGCCCGACGACACTGCTTCCGTCGCCAGCGGCTTCAGCTGCTTCTCCGAGCCTTGCAGCGTGAGCACCACCCTCCCCAACCCCTATGGAAGCTCGCTCGGCCGTCGGCTTGCACTCTATCGGGCCCTAGCGGCCGGCCGAGGGTCGGCCATGGCGGCTGCCCGCCCTTCTCGTGACCGAGGTGGAAGAAGTAGGGTAGAGCGTGGGTAGGGGGTGTCCACGGTGTCGCGGAGTTGAAGTGAAGCCGATGCGCACGCGCACTCCGGCCGAGACCCTCGCCAACGGCGGCCGGAGCTGTGGCCGAACCGCCGTGCGCGGTGAGGACGCAGCTGACGGGTGGGGTCGCCCCGTCAGCGTCCCGCAGAGAGAGGGGCAGCGCGCGCAGCGCGGGTGCGGGCCGAGCGCGTGTGGGCCGGCCTGCGGCCCAGTTCCCAGACAGCCCACTGCACTGTGTTTCTTTTCTTTTTCCTTTTTGATTAAAATTGCTTGATGTTTGAAATTATGTGATTAATTGTGTGCTAATCCAAAAATGATGAAAGTTTTTGTATAGGTTCCATAAGGTGGGTAGAACATAAGAAAAATAGTGGATTCTGTTTTCTGGTAGTTTGCATGTTTGTAAAAATTTGCTCTTTTAATTAATGAATAAAACTTCTAGGAATTTTAATAATTTATTTGTATGTCCAAAAATCACCAGAAATTGTGGGGAGCCTCTGAATATTATTCTCTGGCTCCACACAAAATTTGATGACATTTGGATAATGTTTGATTAGAATACTAATAAACCCTTATTTAGTACTTAAGTAATAATTCCAAAACCATTAAATAATAATTAATTAAATTCTCATGATTAGGGTTGAGTGATTTTGGGATTGTGTGATGACCTGAGGTCATTAACTCTAATGACCTCTGGCAGTTAATTATTGTTTAGCCTTAATGCTTAATTACTGTCATTAGTAATTAATTAAAAATTAATTAAGGTAAATAGGTTTAATAATTACTTAATTTAAGATAATTATGAATTAAGTAAAGTCTTAGTTTACAGATGCAACCTCTTAAGTAAAAATAGTAAGTTATTAAACAACTTTATTTATTAATTGTTCTGCACTGCATTGGGTGGGCAAATTGTACTTAATTCGGTCCATCTTGCATAATTGCCATACGCATATCATAAGCATTCATCATCTTGCGTATAGCGTCCGTGACCGAAGGAGCGCCTGTTGAACCGAACCCCGAGGTCGGTGCTCCGTTCGAGGAAGTCGGATCCGAGACTTGGGAAGTCTCCGAGGGTCCCTCTCTGCCCTGCAACCAAGGCAAGCCCCGGATGCATTAACCCCTCCTTGGATGTTTTAAATCTTTTATCACTTATGAATTGAAAATGCTGCATTAGATAGTTGAGAATTGGGTTAACCTACTTGCTGCATTTACTACCTTGATATCTGTTATCCTGTCCTTGACACCTGTTTTATTTTAAAACTGCGTAGCGATGCTTAGCCCTGCTACTAGATAGGTTTTCAAACAAGAAAGTTTGAAGGGTTGTTGTGGGATACACTTATGATCAATGATGTTTCAATTTGAGACCGGTCGGTGGACTTGCTTTAAGAATGGAGTCTTAAAGTAGTGTCTCCGACTGTGTTGATTAAGGACCGTTCCGTTGATGGCCTGCTGGGTTGAGAATTTATAGTACTAGCCACTTGCCTACGGTAAGCCCAGTCCTGTGATCCCTCGACGCGAACAGCTACTCGCGCACTGGGAGTGGAAAGATGGCGAGAGTAGTGTGTACCCACCTTACGGATCTGAGATGACCGGAAAACATCTAGATCGGCTGTAGGATGGTGGAGTACTGTACTCTCGGGTGCCGCGAACCTGGTCAAATTTGGGGAGAGCTTGCTTTGGGTTGACATATGCAAGATTTGGTTCTACATATGTCGGGTGGTTAGGAACTCCAGCTGGATTGCTAAGCGATTCGAATCGTCGTTGCTCCCCGATTGGGAGACTCAATTCCTTCGACCCTCATCGTAGTTAAATATGCAACTAAGTGATAAAATGAGAAAAGGGAAAATGTCTCATGAGGTTCGGATCCCAATTCCCGGACTCATAGCGACATGAAGCTATGACCATCAATAAATAATACTTAATGATAGGACTAGGAACTCACGGATTCGTCTGTGGGGAACAACCAGTTAGACTATCCTCGAATTCCTCTGCCTCTGCGAGGGAGGAATTCGGAGTAAAACCTAAAAATAAGGATGCACTACTAGTAAGCTTTTACGCAAAACACTTTGGCTCCTTGCTCAGCCACCCCTTGTCTACCCTAAGCCTGCATCCCTAAATTCTCCTCTTTTTCCCGTCGGATAAGTCTTGTCGAGTACTCCCGTACTCAGGGTTTCAATACCCCTGTTGCAGGTGAAGTTCAGGAGCCGACTTGTTTCGGACCCTGTTGTGTGACCGTCGTCGAGGTTGACGACGAAGAAGAGTGAGCGCGACCCATGGGCAGGGTCTGTAAATTTGTTCTGTCTGTACTAAAGTTTCAGTTGCTCCGCTGGACCAGACTTGTAATAACACTCTACTATTTGGAAGAACTCCTTTTATAGATTAAGTTATGTAATACTTCCGCTGTTTTACTCTGAAATATTATTTTGGTCTTGTGTCGTTGAGTTACTGCTTTATCTTCGCAACGAATGATCCTGGTGTTAAGGTGGCCACTTGCTATCCTGTAAGGGCGAGAAGAAACAGTTCTCGTTGTTTGACCATTACCAGTGGTCAGGACGAGCCAGCTTGGTACGCCACAGGTAGCAGTGGAATGAGCGCCCAGCAATGCTCATCGGACTTCTAAAGTGGGAGGACTCCCGGCATCACCGTCAGAGGTCCTTAGGACAATGGCAGGTGTCGGTGGGCCCAAACACTTAGGAGGTTCTGCCACAGCTGGTATCAGAGCATTCGTTGCTAAGATGACTGCTGAACCTTTTGAAAATCATCAAAAAAATTCGTTTGGAACTAATACTATGAACCTGCTTATTTTGAGTCCAAGTGCTTAGTCCTAACCTACCCCTGTCTATAGGTTTTCTTAGAATTTTTGAAGTGGTTTGGAGGAGCAACCTAAGGTATTGCCCAATGTTGTAAAAGTTTAAAGTAATATCGTTACGAATTGTTAGTAGGAATCGTAAGTTCGTGCATGCATCATGATGTATTAACTGATTAAGTTCCTTCCTCCTTGTTGGGTTGGGCGAATAGAATCAATCCTATTCTTGCTAACCTTTAAGGTCTCTCTTACTAATCTAAACTTACCCTCTACAGGATGGCTCGTCAGAAGCAGACCCCGCGTAAGCGGACTGGTCCAAAAGGAGTTCCCCGACATCAGCTAGCTCCACGCAGTGATCAAGCCAGTAGTAGCCGCACACCGCCTCAACAGGAGGTGGACAGGTTGTCCGCCGAGTTGACTGAGGTGATGAGAGAGAGAATGTACAATGTTATGGAGATTGGCAAACTTAAAGCTCAACTGGCCAAAGAAAAACGAGCTACAGAAAATTGTGAAGCTATGTTGTCCCGGATGGTGGAGGAGCGGAATGCAGCCATTGCCCGAGAGGAAGAAGCTAGGAGCACCCATAGGCATGAGCTAACTAGGATGAACGCAAAGTTGGGCAAGGCAAAGTATCTTAAGGATTTGTATGTGAAGATGGCGGCCACGGTCACCGCACAACGGGATGTCGCGTGGCAACGAGAGGACCAGCTCTAGCTGGAGAAACTGGAGCTGGCACATCACTTAGATACAGTCAATGATCTGGCTATGCAATATCGTGATATTGCGTTTGATCTGTATCATCAACTCCACCCACCTCCCGGCGAAGGAGAAATGGATACGGATGGCGAGCTGGCAGACGATGGAGAACCCGATCCAGGCCTCAGTGATGAAGAGGAGTCCGACCCCGATGACCACAACCCAGGGGGTAATCAAGATGATGGCAATGACGACCCGGGCTACAGTTCTGGCCACACCGATTAGTTCGGTGAAACCGAGGGCAACGTCGTTGTAGGGGTCTTAGCTTGCCGTAGTGGGGTTCGGGTTTGTAATATAAGTTCTCTTTTGGTTTGAAAAGTTGTACCTGTTTACTTTTGGTGTGTATCTAACTAATGTTTAATAAGTGAATGTAAGATATGTTCTGTGTTATGAATTCTGCGTGGTAACAGGTATCTACGATTCTTGTAACAGATGCCGATGCGTACTCGCGGATCCGATGGAGCTGGGACATCCCAGGGAGGGGATGATATCCCCAACCCTCCACCTGCTCCACCTTCTTTGGCTGACGCCATTGCTGTCTTGCTAAGTGCCACAACTGACAATGCTCGCTTGCTGCGCGAGCTAGCACAGCGTCAAACACACTCTGCTCCAAACATCAGAGCACCGCGCAACGGGGACGGAGAGACTCGGTATGTAGATTTTACCGAGACCAGGCCCCCGGTGTTCACTAAGGCCGATGAGCCTTTAGAAGCGGATGACTGGCTCCGAACTATGGAGCATAAGTTCAGTTTAATTCAGTGTTCAGAAACTCAGAAACCCTTATTTGCAGCTCAGCAACTTCGGGGAGCTGCAGGTGCCTGGTGGGAGAACTTCTTAGCTATTCAAGCTCCCGGACACCAAGTTACCTGGACGGAGTTTAGGGACGCGTTTCGCGCCCACTACATCCCCGAAGGGCTCATGGCCATGAAGGCCGAAGAGTTTCTCGCCTTGCAGCAAGGCGATAAAAGTGTTATGGAATACGTGGCAAGGTTTAATCATCTCTCTCAATATGCCACGGATCATGTGAACACTGACAGAAAGAGGAAAGCCTGTTTCATGCGTGGTCTAAATACTAAACTTCAGACCATGATGACCACTTGCCAAAATGCTACTTTCTATGAGGCGGTAAATATTGCTATCGCCTCAGAGGAAAAGAATAGGAAACATAAGGAAGCCAAGAAGAAGGCTGCTTCCTCTTCTTTCTCTGGTCGCGGTCAAAAGCGCCAGAGGATCATTTATCATCCACAGGGCCACGGACGTTTCCAAGCGCCGTCATATTATCGTGGTCCTTTCTCCCCTCCACAGTACAGACCCGGGCAGCAGGTATATTCTCGACCTACTGCCCTCGCTTTTGCACCACGCCAGCCGAACGCCCCGGGTGTTCGCCCTACTGCTCCGCCCAGCCACAATTACCCTTGCTTCAATTG